>NC_134280.1:24963420-25250920 GCF_949628215.1 Phalacrocorax aristotelis
TCCAACATGCCACACACATGCCAGGCTGCCGTGCATCGCTGTGGGTCCTCCGGGATGGAGGGGTGGACCAAGGGCACGGTTCCCAGCCTGCCTCCAGGTGGGACATCTTTCCCACTGAGTTGCAGAGGCCTGGCCTGGCTGATAAGAGATCAAGTGATCCTGTGCTAAACTGCTGAGCTAATTCACTGCTGGGACATTTTCCTGAAATCGCCGCAAGATTTTTCCCTTTTCATCCTAAAGCTCCTAATTATGCCCCCAAGCACTGTCCTAAATATCTTTTTTTCCCCAATAGTTCTAACATTTGACTTTTACTAGACATACATTTTTAACAGTTATTCTCTACCTCCATAATTTTTAATAATTTTGCCTTCCTTTATCCACATTGAGGACCTGCTTTCCCTCATACTCTGTGCAAGTTCCTTGACTGCTTCCAACTCGTACTTCTTGCCAGTGCTCCTCATTTCTTCCTTAGAAGTCCAAGGAATACGTTTTTCTCAGTTTAACCCCTTCTTTCCCAGCTTTTTGACTGTGGCCAACTGTCTTTTGATAAGATGTTGCCAGTGAGGTGGCTCCAGCGTTTGCCCAGCTGCAGGTTGTGCTGTAGACACCCTGCAGCACTGGAGACAATAAGGTCAGCTCCTGAATTAGCGATAACATGCATTCATCTGAAATCAATTTGTTTAGAGAACACATTAACTTAGTGATAAACTTTACTTTATATGGACCCATGTTATTTATTGTATTGCCATTTAACAAAAATACTAAAAATACTAGTTTCCTGCATTTAATTAAAAATTTGAATAAATGTAACTTGAATAATGTAATTGCTTATATGCCCATGCAAAGTATCTTCCTGGTTAGCAACAAGAAGTATCAAATTTACTGCAAAGACACCACTTATTCCTGCACTACCTGCTTTAACAGTTACCACTCAGGAAAGATCAGTGTTTCATGAGCATAGTAACAAAAATAAAAACAAGATTAAAATGGAGGCTTTGCCTACACACTTAATGGAAAAATCAAAGAGATTAAAAAAGAGGTCACCGGATGCAGATTCCAGGGATTCAAAGGCAAGCACGTATTTCATTGACTGTTGGGGTCCTCCTTCCTACGTTCCTGTCCCTAACGCAACACACGACCTGTGCATTTGAATCTGAGACACGCGCGCTGTGGGGAGCAGTTTTGTCCCACAGTGGGTGAGCAGCATGGTTATCAGACACTGTCAGCCTTAGTTATTTGAATATTGAGAATATTTGGTGTTAAACATATTGTGAAGTTTTAGCATAACTTGGCATGCAGTTTCCTTCATATCACATCAGAATTTGAGACTCAGGGAAAATAAAGTGGGCTTATTATGGCCAGGTCTTGCCTGCCTGACCTCTAAGCTCCCGTGCCTACTAGCTGCAGTAACTCCTCATTAGGGAGCTCTCAGGGAAGGGGGTGTACAGGCATTAAGGAAAACTTATGCTCCTTGAGCTGGGTTTTTGGGGTGTTTGTTTTGGGGGTTTGTTTTTGTTTGTTTCTAGTTGGTCAGCAAACTGACAAACTGACTGCTCTCTTCTCAGCAGTGGGTCTCCATTTAGGTTTTCTCCTCTCCTGCAGGAACCTCCATGATCATAAGTCACTTATTAAAGTCTGCCAGAAAAAAGGCATCTCCAGCAGAAGACCAGCACTTAGTAGTAGCTAACAAACCTTGTTTGCCCTGCATGCGTTGGAAAGGTTGACTATTCCCCAGAGAAAATCTAGGCTTGCTATTTTTGGTGTTTTTTTTCCTCTGACTCTGATCCAGCTTTGTACCTATCACTGTTGCTTCTAAAGGCAGTCAAAAGCATCCGTAATGTGAGGGGAGCTGTCATTACTGTCAGCAGCACCCATCTGTGCTCTACTGAGAGGAGGTGGATATTTCACCCAAGGAGAAAATGTCATTAACCTAATTACTCCTATCTCTAGGCACTTCCTGCTATACGCTTTAGAAGTGGGACTTTAACTACCTGCTTCAGGTTTGCTTGTGCAGCGATGAGGAACAGCGGATGCCTTTTACTCAGGTAAACCAAGTGCTCCTCTGGCTCACCGGGGCTGCCAAAGGACATGGGGTGCTGCCGCCACCACCACAGCCGGAGCTATGCCCTTCTCTGGCCCTGCTCCGTATCAGCTCCTGCTGGGTACTTTGAGAAAAGGATCCTTTTGCCACGGCTGGCTGCGGTGGCATTAGGTGTCAGGGAAAGGCACGTAACAAGTAATGCAAACACAGCACTGCAACAAGCGGGTCAAATGCGTGCACGCAAAACCTTGCCAGCATTATTTAGTAAAAAACCCTATCTCCTGATGACAGACCTGGTGATGTTAGGAGTTGAAGCATGGGAGAACGTCACACCAGGGAGCTGACTGCAGAGGTAGGGCCAGCCAGCGTCACAGAGTCCCTGCAAGGGACCCTGGAAGCAAAGGCTGGAGTGATGGATGGTCTGGGGGCTGGGATACACAGGGCCATTAGGCAACACAGGAGTGAGGAAATGCATTGCATGCTGTCGAGGCAGCAGGGGCAAATACAGTATGTTTAGGAATTGGCTTGGAACAAGGTAGCGGTGAACATATGTGGCTGCTGGAAAGCGCAAGGCAGATGTGGCTGGGGAGCATATGGGCCATTGCTCTTGGGCTGGGGGGGGCTGGGGGGCCAAGGCTGTCATCAAAGACATAGCTTTCCAGCTGTGTCAGTTCATTGGGATAAATGAAGTGATAATGTGTACTAATTAATATATGAATTATAGCAGCAAGTCACTTCTAGTGTTACAGAAGATTAAAAAAAAAAAAAAAGGCAGAAGGATGATACTTCATATTCTCTCAAACCCTGCTCTGCCTCTCCAGCAGCCTCCCAGGCCAAAGCAGCACTCCCCATGTACTTACTGGCATGCATCCCCAGCCTCATCCTTTCTTTCCTGAGATCCTTCATTCCCCACTCCCAGGGGAACTGTAGGAGAAAGCTGCCTTCTCCCCTCTCTTTTCCCCTCCTGGCCGGTCACATAAGGGAAGGGGTGGGATAAAGGGAGGTGCCTTACTGCTGACAGGAGAGGAGCACAGCTGGTTGCAATTGCTAGGTGGTTATTCCGATGGTGCTGGCTGTCTGAGAGGAGGGAAAGGGTGAAATCTCCAAGCTGCTCAAGCAGCCTTACCTGGCTGCCCTCCTTTGGGGCTGGTGTTAGGGAAGGTGCCCAACCAAAGCACCTCCCTAGCCCTAGCAACTTATGATGTCTTTCTTTCCTGCATGTCCCACACTCACTCACTCCTTTTTTCCTTGTTTTATTACCAGCCCTTCAAGCTGGGCCTTTTGCCAGTTCTTGCCTCCCTGAGGGCAGCTATATCACTTTTCTGGTACCTGCTGTTTCATTCTCACACCTCTTTTCTATCCCTGTTTACCTCAGCTCCTCCACTCTGTCTTGTGCCATGGGATTCTGATTTCCTTGATAATTAGACATTTCCACTGTTTGTCAAAATCATTAGGCTCCAAAGCATTCCTTGAAAGTTTTGAGTTGAATCAATGTGCCATTTGCCAGTGATCTCCTCTGGTGTTAGTATTTTCCCATGCACAAGGCAGTGAAGAATGAGAGCCAGGTGGGTAGCATGGAGACACCACCCAGTCACAAGCAATTCTGCTGCCTCGTCTGCCGCTCCCGGCTGCAGCAGCGCCAGCAGAAACCCTAGCAGGGGAGGGAGCGCTTAGAGTTAGGATTACAGCACAGATAATTCTAATAGTGCCAAACGAAACTCACTGGCAATACTATTTTTTTTTTCTCAGAAATTATAGAAAAGGAGAATTAATGCTTTTAGGTGCTGCAAACCATGACACTGTGAAACTACATGTGCGCCTGCCCAGCGATAGCTACTCCACCGGGGTGGATGTTTCTGCCACGCTAGGAAGTGCTCCTGGGGACAGACCATCAACGGAGGGAGTGTCTCCATCAGAGAGGCCATAACAAGGCTGGTGACAAGTGGTTTTTTTACACATTGCTTTATCAGAGTGAACAGAGAAATCGTTTATAAGTTTTGGTCATTTTCCTTTCACGTGGTGCCATGGTTGAACCCCAGCAGGCAGCTAAGAAACGTTTGCAGGCCAAAGCGCTTGCACCAGCGCTGAACACTTTAAGCTCAAAGCAAGTGTTCTGTGATGTATTTGCGTTCAATATTCAGTGGTGTATCCATCTACTCTGGGCAGCTACAACTGTGTAATGGTAAGCTGTAATTCCAGTTTATATATAGGTAATTATAACTATATATATATAAAAAATATGAAGTAGTAGATGGCTTGACAATATTTTTTTTGTTTAAGAGTTCTGAAGCTTTCTTGAGAGGCATCTTGGACAACGAAGAAAGAAATTTTCAAACTATAGGGGAGGTTTGTGGGAACCTTAGCAAAATGTCAGGCTCCAAAATATTTAGATCTGAATGGTCTTGTCGAAACCGGCAAAATTCTAACTCACTTCTTTTAAGTCAGAGGTTGTTCAGGGTTAACGTGCCAATGTAAAAAATGAGAAAAAAAAAAAAAAGGAATTTTCAAAACATGTTCATGAAGAAAAAATAAATAGCTTAATGTTAGAGTTCTAAAAGCAAAATTTAATAAATTAATATATGCATGCCAGATAAAAATACAAAATTACAATTGAAATAGCAATAATAATAAAGGAACACTGCTCAGCATTGCAGATTTCACTGCAACCACCATAAACATCATGAAGAATTACTTAAAGTAACATTTAAAGCACACATTTTGTTTCTGTTAAAAACAAATTACTATATGATGAAAAAACTGAAAGAAACCCAAGAAGAAATCAGCCCCAAAAGTGGCAGAGAATGATATGAAATGTCAATAAACTGCCAGAGGCTCCATTTCATATAAGTCGGCCTTCTTTTTAGTATCAGAAACCAATTACATAGAACATAAAAGCAAATTCACAACAGGTTTACACGGAGAAACATGCTGAATTACAATCACAAACTATCCAGAACAAAGATGCTGCACCAGTTCAGTTGTTTTCTTCATGGAATGAGTCTCACCAGAACAGGGAGAACAGGGAGCAGATCATGCAATAGCTTTAGGCTTTTTGTTTTTTATTTTAACATGATAAACACCCAGGATCACTAGTACTGGAAAGTATGTGTTAACCTTTTTCAACATCAGCTGAATGGCACTACAGAAACGACAGAGAGTTCCTTCATTTTTATCCTGAATACATCGAAAGCTCTAGCAAATATGGAATTCAGCGACAAGAGCCATTAAATTACTTTAAAATATTCCTTCATCCATAGAACACTGTTGCTTCCTTTTTTATTACAAAACCCCCAAAATATTCAAAATAAAATGTCTTCATTTTTTATAAGCATCTCCACCACAAGTCTCTGATAACGGATGTCATTCAATGCAGCCATCGCATCCAGTTCTGGTGCTCTCATAAGGGTTGGTCCAAAAACTATGCCCAGATTCTCTGCACTCATCAGATTTTCCTTTTCATGGAGCGTTACTCTGCAAAATAATGGACAGTGTTTTTCATGTTCCTGCGGTGCCAAACTATGCCTGCATAAGCTTGAAAACCCGGGAAACTGGACAGAAATGTTTTGCCTCCCCCCAAAGCCTAGGAGAGGCTGCCGTTCCCAACAGGATGTATTGGGAAGCATCGGGTGAAACACTCAGAAATTAGCGAGTGCAAATGCTGTGCGGGTTTACAGCGCGTCAGATGTCTGTCCTCCTACCATGCACACAGACCATGTTTACTTGCAGGAGGGGTTGGCACTCCGTGGCGAGCGAGGGGGCTGAGGGGTGAATTCAGACAAACCAGAACAATTCTGCTTTTGCTCTTTGCAGTGGCACCATTCAGAGGCCGCTCCTACAGGGAGCAGACCGTGTTTGTTATTACGTTAGCAGTTTTATGGTCACTAGAGACATGCTGTTGTGCCCACCCAGGTGGGATGCTGCCCAGGTTTGCCCCGTGGCATGGCTCCACGTGGTCACACTGCTCCTCCCTTGTGCATATGATGGCAACGTGGGTGAAGCACATCACATGTGAATTCCCTGCCTTTAGGCACTACAGGCTAACTGTGCTAAGCTGGATGCCTGGTTCCCCCTCTTCAAGACAAATTGTGTCCTGTGGCGTGTACTAGAAAAGGTAAATCATCACTTTGGGGTGGCTTTGAAACCTCCAGGGTCTCACCGTAACCTCATCTGCACAGCAGTTAGAGCAGGTCCTTAAACCTGTGATCCGACAGGTCCACTTCCACCCTTCCCTCTTCTGGGGTCCTTAGCAGCTGCCAAGCAGCCAAGCCCCCAGCTCAGGGAAGCCTCCCGCCACCTGGCTCCCATCTGCAGAGGAGGAGGAGGCAGGGAGGCCACGTCTTGCTGCTCCACAGGAGCCTGACTTGTTCAAAGCTGTGGGCTAAGGCCTTGCTGCGGGGCAGGTTTGCAGGCCACCTCCAGAATTGTGATTTGCCCAAGAACTACACCTGCAGGAGAGGCATCCTCTGCCAGGGCTACTGCAGAAACACATCTGCTCGGCAAATGCCAGAACAGCCGCTGCTGCCCAGCCACGGTGGTCTCCGGGGTCATGGGATCGTATTTCTCAGTGGGGGCTCAGAGGCAGCTTGCGCTCTCCTGCGCTGCTCTGCCTCAGCACGGAGAACACAGCGTCCTGCCCAGGGGGGGCGGGAGGAGGCCAGCCTGCCTGGGGCACCCTGACACAGTGTGCCCACCGCTCCTGCCCACTGCAACCGACGCAGTAGCCACAAACGTGCCTCGAAGCTTAAGCTTCTGACTTGTTTTATCCTGGTGAATTGCCTCGCTCCAGTAAACAAATTTAGATTACGCAAATGTTTTAAGACACACTATGGTTTAAAGAATCCATAAGGATTCTCGGAAACAACTAAGGATCCAGGGACAGCAACTGCAAGAGTATGGCTAAATTATTACTCTTTTTAAAATTATATTATTACTGGTTCATCTTGTGTTGCATGAAGAAATCCTTCGGTATATAAAAAAAATTCCAAGGTTTTTCTTCCTTTTTCTTCCCTTCTGGCTTAATTTTTATTTTGAAACAAGTCAGACTGATGTTTCCAAGCTGCTGTGTCTTCCATTTGTAATTACTCCAGATAAAGGAGCTGTGTCTGATTACCTGAATTCAGAAGCAAGACAACAGCCTGTTGAGCACCCCAGCTCTTTTTCGAAAATGTATTAAAAGGAAGTTTAATAATGAGTAAATTTTGTCACCCTTCTACCTTATCATTCACGTATACCAGAAATACGATGTGTAAAAAAGCAACTTGCTAATTAGAGCAGCAACAGCTACTCTTGAACAGGGTAAGGAAAAATTAACTTCACACTCCACAAACAGTAAGGTGGGGTTTTTTTTGTTCCCAAATCTCTCATCCTTGTGTCTGTTCTAAAACATCAATTTGAAATGTCATTGAAATAAATGGAGAAATCGGGCAGAAACCCTGTAGCTGAATTTTGCCTGAGGCGCTCAGCAGAGTTGACGTATTCCTACTTGTAGAACTATAAAAGGAAAATAAAAATAAAAGAGCTTAAAATAAAGTCTTTTTCAAAGGAAAGGGAATGATTCGCATGTATTGACAGTAAATTCCTGTCACTTGAGAAACTAAGATAGATACCCTAACATGCCACATTGATTTTTTCTTCTGTCAGTCCCTCTCTAACAACTTTTCAGCCTGCTGACCAACTTCAGTCATATCTGGGGGAGAAGGAGACACCTCAGACAGAATTTGTGCTCCTACATTTTTGAGAAGGTGGCAGGTGGAGCAAGGGGCTCCATGCTGATGAGGAATGACCGGCAGACCCCACCAGACATGTGGCTGGGGGCCAATCAACACTGTGCCTAATTGGTGTCAGCTCAAGCCTAGTGTGTGCCGTCTTTTTTAGGGTGTTAGGGATGACCAGGTGAGATGAGACTTAGCAGAAAAAGACACTGATCTTTAGCTGTTAAGCCATGTTAGTTCCTTACCCAGGGAGTGACTTATTCCTCGTAGGGGTACTGAAGGCCTTTTTTGCCATAAATATTCACTGTAACCTTAAATGTTGTGCAAATTTGTTAGGCAGGTGACTTTTGTGCTTCAAAGCTGTGTTTTTTTGACTTACACGCTTCAAGTACTTTGTGAGTGCTTTAAGTGGGATAAAACCCAGCGTTTGGGTGTTCGCTGTTGTGCAGACTATCATTCCCTGCTGCAGTCCATCTCCAGGATTTGGTGGGCCTTGCCCAGACTTTTCAGGAGGTCCTAACATGGTCTTTGCTAAAAATGAATTTGGCTTAGAGTTCCCTCCAGCTAGTCCACCTACCTCTTCAGATGTGCCATGAGATACCGTAATGTTTCACAGTGTGCAGGTGGCAGCAGTTTCAGCGCCTCATGGAGAATTTCCAGCTGTTCATCCGGATCGGTGGTTTCTGAAACACAGAAGGTTCAGCTGTCACCACATGTACAGACAGAATTCACATACAGAAGGACAAGAGCGATGGCCTGCAGAGGAGACAGGGTCTCACAGCTCTGCTGGATTACTGGTTTCCAGAACCTATCCAAGCCTTAGAGTGGAAGATTTGCCTGTCCAAAGAGGCGCTCAGAGCACAGTCAGGATGTGATTGGTTTTGGACAAAGAAAAGTCCCCAAAGCCAACTGCAATCCACTGAAAGATTCCCTGCAGCCTACTAAAAAAAATTCCCCTGGCAAGCCTTGCTGACTGGACTAGTTTTGCACAAATAATCTACACGTGCAACCCTGGGACAGCAAAAGGTACTGGGAAATTTGCCATCAGTGTCCTTGGCCGTGTCTGTACTACTTGGAAAGAGCCTTCTCTAGAGGAGCACTAAGCCCAGCATCCGGCCCTTGTTTTCTACCCACGGCTACCTCACACCTTTCCAGGTGGGGCTGGTGTGACTGCTATATTGCAGAGATGCTTCAGGCAGCCAGGATGCCTGGGAGAGATGTTCCAGCTGGGCTTACTGCTACGCTTGCAGACTCACTGTCTGCAAGGACAGCCTTGAAGGTGGCCTTAGAATGAGTGCTTATCAGCTTGTAAAAGCACTCAAAATGGACAGCTCTAGAAACAAATTACACCTTATTTCTAACCATTTTCATAAATCACCTTCGTTCCAGCAAGACGAAACCGACAGACTTTAAATGTCACTGTCAAGTACTAGGGATTCATGCAAGACATAAAAAAAAGATGTAATCCATAACGTGTGATGAAAAGGAAGCATTCCTGGCGGCAGAGGCAAAGAAAAATGTAACCATGATCACGTAGCACCACGTGGTCATGTAACATGCAGTGCATATTTAGTCCTGCAGACCTTACTAAATAGGGCAGGCAGGGTAAGAGCTGATGGGACAGCTATTAAGTCAATAGGCAAGTACTGCACAAAAAGGACAAGGATGAGAATGAAAACTAGGAGGAAAATGTGTTATACTTACTTGCAGACTCTATAAACTTTGGGTAGGCATCATATGTGATGAGTGGAATTGGCAAATCCCTGAAGTACAGTTTAAGTGCACCAGTGATAATATTGATATCTTCATACATATTCACAGAAATATCAGCTTTTTCCCCATCTGTGTGGAGAAGGCACTGACATTAAAGCCTTGGAAATGTAAACAGATGTAAAACAGCATTGAAAAGAAAAATAGTAACTTCCTTAAACAAACATTATTGAAAGGGACACAACTACAAATTTTGGCTTTTATAAGCAAAACAGAGAGTTACTGAGCTGTGAACGTGATCATTTCAGGGTGAACTCCTCAAGCATTTTATAAAGACATCTATCCTTACTTAATTTCAAATTATTACAAAAAAATCAGGGTTTTGGGGTGGGGGAAAAACCTGCCTGCCCAATCTAGCAGTACCTATCTTGTAGAAATGTGTGCAAGTTTAGCTATTTCTGAACACGCTGCGTTGCCAAACGACACATTTGTCAGCACAGAATGAGAAATCAGGGGAGTCTGGGAAAAAAAGTAAAAGAAAGAAAACCAACTTAGTCCACAGCCTCCTCATTTTATAGGAAAAAACACGTGTTCACCATTTAGCTACAGCATACTACCTACTCCTGACCGCAGTGGACACAGATCCAGAACTTGGCTTCTCCAGCACGTCCCCGCCCTGCTAACGCAGCAGAGGAGGCAGATGTTGTTTGAATAGGTCCAGTCCTCCGGAAAAACAGGAGAGAGTTTCCAGCATGGATTTTGGCCTTCATTTCCACGGGGACAGGGAGACTGCAGCTGGAAAGCCTTTAATTTTCCCACTGCCTTTTCTCAGAAAGAAGAGTTTGTTCTCACTGACCTTCTTTTAGACTTCAAACTTCGTTTGCACTATTGTATTAATCTTCTTACTTTGGAGCTTTCATCCAGAAAGATGGATTTGAGTTGCACAGCCCTCTTAAGGCACTTCACCACTTGCCCTCTATCCCTCTCCTACCCCCCTGAGTGTAGTTTTACTTGCAAACTAGTGCAGTAGTTCAGAAGGCTTTGTCCTTCCCTACGCACATCATTACTGAAGCACAGATACTGATGGAAGGAGAAAAGCAGATTTTGGTAACAAAGGCCAAAGTGAAGCTGATAACACTTTTCTGACGGGGAACTCCCCTTCTGCTAGCACAGCTGCCAGACTCTTCCAGCCCCCAAAGCAGTGGCGCATGAGACGGACAGGGGCTGCGCAGAAAAATTGTGTGTACTTAATACATCAGCACAAACTTCCAGCGTGCAGGAAAGACTGTACCTCTGTCAAATGCCATTTTGACATCTTCGATAAGATCACTAAATCCTGAGACTCTGTATAGTCCTTCAGAATTAAGACCTGCAACGAACATTTTGACAAAATTAAAATTAGTCTGAATTTTAGAGTTTCCTTCCACCCAGCTCTTCCCTTGCCACATTCTTCATTTAAGGCAGAAAACGCAGGCATGTTTTAAAAGCCTTTTCAGGCATTTCTTACAGAATGATATCTTATCCTGGCCTTTTAACCCTCACCCTTACATTAGCTGCCTTGCTGTATCAGCACTAAATTATGTTTATACAAATGATTTTAGAGCTGAAGAAACACATTAAACCAATTACAACCGATTTAAAAATAACCAAGATTAGCATACTTGATTTTCAGTCATCATTTCAGAATAAAAACAAATACTCTAATTCTAGAAAAGGATACGCAGTCTGGGTTATGGGAACCAGCAAGAGGAAACTCATCAATACTAACTGCTTTTTTTAGCACATTCACTTAATTTTTAAATAAAAATATTACTGGAAAGATAGGTGCCAATATATAACTATAAAGCAGTAATTGTCCATTAAGCAATTTCTAGCAGAATCTATAAAAATTATAAATGGGCATGAACCATGAAATAATGCAAAGTATAATATTAGCTGTGCAGGGTAATTGGCACTCATAAAATGTCTTGTGCAAATCTGTTTTGAGCAATCATACATTCAGCAGAAACCCAGATGACCCAGATCAATCTAAACGGATTATCAGTAAAGCAACAAAAGTCCATTAACTACGCCTTACCTCTAGATTCAATTTCCCTAATGCACATGTCTACTACCATTGGTCTCTTAGTGAAGTGTGCTTTTACTAGCGTTGTAAGGTCACAGCTGTACACTTTTTTGACATGCTTCAGGTCTGGCTTGCAGTCATTTGGGACCATCTTGGAACATTGCTTGTGCACATTTAAACCACAATCTGAGAGGAAAATGAAAAGACGATTAGGCTGGTGTTTGGTACAAATGTGTATCTTGAGGTCAGCAGTGCGGAGTACAGACGGCTCCTGCAGGATCTGACCTCTTCTTGCAACTACTATTTCTATTGAGACCTCTCAACCATCAAATGCACGAGGTAGGGACAGACCTGAAGGAAGACAGATTTTCTACTCAAGATGTTTCTTCTATCCCTAGAAGATTTAACACAAAGTGACAAACTTTCCATATGTTTTTTCAAATCAGGACCTAGGGGTCAATTATGTTCCCCACCACTATTACATATGTTGCTATCACGAGTTAAACTTTCTTCCCAAGTTGCTGCGTATTTCCTAACACTTACAGTGTTAATATAGTGCTGGACTGCGGCACTTAGGCTCCTCCTGGGGGAGATAAGGTAGGGTCTGGGTCTCAGAAGGCTACAAGCCCTCTGCAGCACACATTGGCAAAGCAGCCCTGAGACCTGAACGACTTCAGGGACCCCTACGCTCCTGCCAGGTGTGGCAGCCCATGCATAGCCTTGCTAGTGACAGGGCCCATTCCCCAGCTCGGAGGGGAGCTGAAAAGCAGACGCAGGGGTCGCCGAGCTGGTTGGTAGTTTCTTGCTACAGTTTACAGAGGACTTTGCTGAGTCACAGTGGCTGCAATGCTGATGCCATTTCACAGGGTGTTTCTGAAACAAAGTGGTGGCAGGCACCAAACCAATTCTGTTTACTTTAAAAATGACTTATGGAAAATTTGTTGTTTGGTTTTTTTTTTAAAAAAAAACATAAACAACTCTACAGCGTTACTGTGAACTCACTGAGAATGAGATTTAGTTTAAGTGAAACTTAATTCAAATCAGGTTACAGAAAAATGTTTGTTCTGCCCAAAACCATTCAAAACATAATACTCAGCATTTGGGGAAAAAAGATCTTGGAAAACATCACCAATTATACAGTGAAAATGGGAAGAGCAATACAGTCCCCTTTAAGTGAAGCACACATTGCAGTCAACACTACCAGGCAGCCTCCCACACTGCCTGGGGCCCAGGGCAGCCCCCAGCGGCTCCATTTTCACTGCCATTCCTCCTGTTTTGCCACGGAGACTCGCAGGTGCTTGCGAAGAAATAGCAACCAGCAAGTAAGGCAGCACTTCACTGTCAGGGTGTTTGCTCTGATGTGCGCTCGGTATACGCTGAGACTCCGGTTCTGCGAGTGTTTCTCTACATCACTGCATTGCCATAAGGAGTCCGCTGGATTTCTGCAGAATTAAGGGATGTAGGAGCTTGAAGGATCAATGCCTTGATGAAAATCTGTACTGTCCTCTCACATTGAAGTACTGAGTATCTGCCTATATAGATTTCCTTCGTATTTCATTCCTGCTGATTTTGCCAATACTTGTATTTTCATTAAAGATTTGACTTTGTTCTTTCCAAAACAGTAAACCGCAGAATTCATTGCTAAGTTTAATTTCCACTAAGTCAGCTGCAGCCTCCTGCTAAAAGCATTTGTTTACTTAACAGGCCTGTAAAGCAAACAGCTTTGTCACTTAGGATCCTCTGTAAAACATCCAATCTCTGGTTGCAATTAAAGTTCAGCATGTCACCTTCAATCAGTCAAAACTCTCACAGATCCTGATCCAGATGAAATGGCTGATTAAAATTCTCTTTAGTTATTTCTGTGCGGGAGCGACTCCCTTCCTTGCGAGGAGCAGTTAACATGCAAGACAGGGAGCTGCGAATGCTGAAGTTCCCACCTGGTTGTGATTTTGTGTTGCAAACCCTACCTTGGGCAAAGCCGTGCAATGCGACACCCAGCCCCCTACAAACAAGCAGTACTGCCGGGGCTACCATGGGGCCCACCCTGGTCACCCCTGGTGGCTCGCTTTGACCCACAGCCCTCTCCTGGGCTCGCCCCAGAAGGCGCTCATTACAGCTGGCTGCCGCGGAGTCCTGGGCAGTGGCAGGCTCAACTGCTGTCCCTCCAGCACGGAGAAGTTCAGTTTAGTCATTTGGGTTCCTTCAGTATTTGCTCAGTTGCCTCATTCGTGACAGAGGAAATAGCGACGGCCAAAGCACTTGCCTTCGCCTACCATTTATTCAAATCCCACATTTAATCAAGTGCTCAAGACCCTCAGTTAGAAGGTCCACGACCGCACAGCCTCTTCATGCACCGCACCTACCCTACCTGCGGTTCTGGAGCGTGGAACGAAGAAACTCTGAGCACGCCGGCCAGTGCAGGCAAAGGGAGCTCCACCTACGCTTTAAATATCTATCACCAGCGCTACATCTTGTCTGAACTTTGAGAAATCAGGTCCCTCTGTGCTTTAAATAGGGAACCCGAATTCACAGGAAAACACGTGACTTGAATCCTTTAGTGTCTCAGTGCTTCATTTGTAACATGGGAAGGAGAAGATGCTCTTGCCTCCTCTGGGCCTTGTAGAAACAAATTCATTAAATGTTTGTGGAAATACAGAGGAGAAATTACTCATCCTTTCGTGTAAGGTTTGAATACTGTGCCATTAAAAAGACCAATGGCTACACTTTCTAACAACAAGACGACACAATACTGAATAGGCGCTATTAAGCAGGTGTCATCCATTCTACTTTCAGAACAAGGACAAAGTTGTGGAGTAAAAATAATAAGTAGTCAAATAATTAGAGGCAACATCTTAATGCACACACAGAAGGGAAGCAAATTAAGACTACATATGAAATCTTAATTCTTGATTTCCTTTATTTTGAAACACTAACTTTGCAAGAATAGTATTTATGAATGCAAATATAATTATCATACATAGAATTCCTACAATTGCTGCAGGAAGCACCTGTTCCAACATGTGTGAAACCATCTAGTACGTCTGTCAAAAATGATGCCTGCAAGACTGGAATGGCAGTGTCAAGCTCATGAGGACTCACCAGCAATTTTGTGAATGCAAATTAGCTGCTTCACCATATAGCTCAGAGTTATGTTTCCGGGAATCCAAGGATAATTAAGACTAAAATATATTAAAAAAAGGAAAAAACATGCTTCCAAGTGTCTTATACTTGACTTAAAACAATTATAGCATTCACTGAGATCATCCTAATTATATTTATATACAAGAAAGTTTCATTTCATTAAAATATCTAACTTACAGAGATGTTTTCAATGTAAAAACCTTGCTTCTGAAAATAATTGTGTTATTGCTAATCCCATAGATTCAAATGGGCTTTGGATCTGACCTCATTAATACCAGAATAATAATTACAAATGCAAAAGTCAATTTTCCTCCTCTCTTGTTTGCTCTTCCTGTGCACTTGATTAGACTTTATGCACCAGCCCACTGCTTAAGGGCTTACAAACACTCCTGAGAAACATTTAAAACCTGGAAATATTTCAGATACTTAATGCTTAGAAAATGCATGAGCACTAGGTTCAATATTACTGGACTGCGTGGTATCCTCCTAACAATAAAGGCTCTTTACCTCTTAAGTAAGCACAGGAGAGCACTTCACTTTAGCAATTCTGCATCAGTATACACTTCTAGAAGATTTCAGTGAATTTGCAACAGAAATACTGTATTTTTTCCAATAAAGAAGCTGAAACTCACTAGTGCTGTGCTTCCTACCAGGTGGGTCTCCCTCCTGAGCTAACAATACTTTGTGAAAGGCAGCACAGCCATGTCTCAGTCACTAGTCTCTGGTTCAGTTGATAACCAGAGCCATGCATGGATGAAGGATGACTATCTGTCTTGCTAACTCCAGTAAGGTAAAAGGCACTCGAGCAGGAGGTCAGCCCTCCTCTCCACTGAGCACTGGGAACGTGCCAACCTTCTGCTCTATATTCAGCTTACTTGTTAGTACTAGAAGACAGGAATTATGCTGCAAATTGCATATTATTAAATGAAAATGCCCTCTGTTCTCATTGCAGGTGCTTCATGAAAGCTTTGAAACCCCTTTAGAATCATCTAGGAAGGAAGAAGAAAACCCAGTCCTGAATCTCTCTGCGTGCTGCCACGTGTGAAGCTTTAGTCCTAAAGCTTGCCTTGTTCACACACGAGCTTCATGATTTGGCTGGATTCGTTAAGACCAAGAGGATTAACTTGATTTCAAATTTAGGGTCTATTTACTTTTGGTTATATCAAAATGAATGCAGAATAGCCATGTTGGTGTTAGCAGCTTTACTCTGGATCTAAAGTAACCAGGAGCCTTATCCATCTCTTACAGAAGTTTATCAGAGCTTATCTGCTGGCTGGCTATGCAAACTGAAGAGGAGCTAAAGAAAAATCTCCCTAAAGCATCATACCTGCTGAAAAATCCTATAATACAGGATAGATTTAGAAAATGCAGTCATGAACCCTTGCAGGTCAATAGGAAAACTTCTGCTGACTTCAGTTAATCAGAATTTCACCTTATACAGAGACAATTTCTCAGGAATAGAATTGTAAGCCACGCATACTGTTCCTTTTTACAGTGCTATCAAACTATGGCCACATTTCAAATATACCAAATGTGACCAAAAAACTGCAGTCATAAATTCAAGAGTTTATAGGAAGCTTGGAAATTTAGGGAAAAATAAAAGGAGTAATTTTAGACAACAGGTTTAAAAGTCTGTGATAAGCTGCCCTGACTGTAATAGCATATTGATCTAGGAGCTCAGGTGGGCTGTGACATTACATCTATGACAGGTATTAAATTTGAAACTAGCTTGACAATACTTTCCTACGATACCTAGAAAAAGGTTTGGTAATGTTTTAGAAACAGCTAGTACTGATGTTAGTCCAGTGGGCCGAAAGAACAAATAACGTGTTCATATTAATGCATGAGCAGAGCCAAAATATTTATGCACGTTAATACTGCTCCATGAGCACACATTAAAAATACTTGCAGAAACTAAAATATACAGAGCTGACGCTTTTTGTTATACTGCTGATTTGATTTTAGTCAGTTTTAGATTCCCTTTGGTTTATGATTTACTGGCTAACATGGCTGCTGATCACACTCTACTGGAACGATACCATATGCCATATACATACTCTCATTATATTTTTGAATTATCCCAAAGAAAATTTATGCATTCTGTCACTCTGAGAAGCAGCTTTAAGAGCAAAAAGGTAGATCTACATTATCTGCAAAAAGTTCTGAAAGATTCTTCAGAGGCTTATGGTTAAACGTGGGAGGGTGGGAAGCTCGGAGCTGGGGTGTTGGCACCATGCATTGTCTTGGGCAGGCCCACTGTGGTACCTGCCAGATGAGATAACACCGCCACCTTTGGTAAGCTGTCATACAAAGAGGACAGGCTCTACACAAGCACAAAGTATTGCCATTGTTACTTTTGCAAGGGTGAAAAGGTTAGAACGGAATTTGCTCTCATCAATCAGTCATGAGCTACTGGCTTTCCTTTAATAATTCAACACTTGCTGTAGCAGAGGAGGCAATGTTTTCTGTTCCCTCAGATGCAGTGTGTGCGAACAAGCACGTGAACACAGCTACCCCACTGGCCCCGCGTGCTGCACTTCGTGCTTCCAAGCACAAGGTAGGGGGGTGCCATGAAGGTTTTCCCTCTTCCTCCTCCTCAGCAGAGCTGCTCCAGCCCTCGTAGCAGTGCTAGAGCTTATGTACATGCCATTTGTTAATGTGCAACGCACATCTGGCACCAAACTTGGTCCCACCAGAGTCTTAAGCCACTTTATTAAGCAGTTCCATGGCAAATATTGTTTCCAAACATACGTGTATGCTCCCCAAATCCATACTACTGTATCATGCACTACAGGTTACATTATTCTTTAGGAAGGAATTTCTAGGGGGCAGCTAGTTACTTGGCATCAAAATTACCTAATACTACAGAAAAATCAGGGCGTATGAAATAAAAAGGAAAAAAGCCCATCTAACGAGCCAATCCCCCCTTATCCCTAATAAAAACAATACATATGTCTGTGCCTCCAAAAGCTGGTTGGAAAACGCAGGTGAAATGTTCTTTCTGCAGAACCTGTTTGGTGGGAATGGTTTGATTTTATGGAAGTTTTGAAAGATCGCAGACAGTTTGTTCAGAAGCTTCCCTGGCTTCCTGCCATGACACCTGCCTACCTCCTTGACAGCCCCCTCATGGGCCACTAAGGCTTGCTCAAGGCTTCCAGGCCTGTGTGGGCTTGGAGATAAAGCCACTTTTAGGACTTACAGTTTCAAGAATATGTAGCTCCAGAATAGCTTCCCCATGGGAACGGCTCTGAAGCAAGGCTCTGCTGCCTGATTAGCATTTCAAAATTTTGGAGCTCTTTCCATGCAGGAACACCACCAGATCCTGAGCTGGTGGAACAGCATGTCAGGCAGTGCACATCTCCTCCACCTGCCTGAGGTGGGCAGGGACTGTCCTCAAAACAGTACCCTTCTGACAGCCTGTGGCTTTACTTTGCTTTTGTTCTCTTTTCAGGCTGACTGTCCATGCCCTGCACGGTCAGGGAAACCCGCAGAATCTGGGTACACATCTCAGAAGAAACTTGGATGTGTTTTTAAGGTACAGGTGTAGCAGGATGGGAGCCTATCATGTCTGAGGCATGCAAAATATCTTGAGAGCGGCCACCACGATGAGCACACCTTGCCTTCCCCTTTGCTGAGTTATTGTCACAACAGCATCAGTCATTCTTCCAGGCACTAGAAGCATGAGCGTTGCTCCTGCACAACTAATGCCTGAGGATGGGCAGGCTCCTTTGTGGCGTCCTTCATCCTTACACACCAGTGGAGCTGTGATGGACACCAGGGCTGTCCATCACAATGGGTTTCACAGCAAGGCAAAACGAAACAGCAAAGGAAATGGGGCAGTTGTATGTTTTTCAGTTGCTGGTGAATGAAACAGATGAAATGGGGAAACTTAACACTTAAGCAGTAATTCACAGAACAGTCCTGGTTTGAGACTGTACTTTAACTTTTCAAAAAGTGAACTCCTGGGGCTTACTCTGGTCAGTGTTGGCAGCAATATTGCTTGGGCTTAGCCAGTGGCAGCTGGTTGCCCCCAGACTGATAGTTCAGCAGCATGTTTATTTCTATCGGTTCTTCAGAGAGAAATTACCTACTCCAAGGGAAACTAAAGATAGCCAACCACTACGTGGGTGGCAGGCCGAGACAGTTCAGAGCAAATCTATGAAGGCAGCAGAAATGGTGCTTCACGTACAGCCTCACGTTCACCTACAGGGTGATACTGCCTGGTGTTACACTATCAAACGCATCTAGTGAAATACAGTCCAAAAAAATTATCTTTCCTTTAAGATAAGCTAATTAATGCTCTTAAACGAGCCTGTTCCAAAAAATCTTCTGATTAAATCACTTATTCATTAAGAACAACAAGCAAAAGGGTACAGAGGAAGGAGCAGATTATACAGTAACTTAATGGGCTGGGGAAGGGGATAGGACACATGCAGCAGCTTGACAAGTCTACTAATCTGCTTGTCTACAAGTCTATTCAGACAGTGCACTAACAGCATCATTAATGCCATGCTCTAGTCTCTGATAACACAGGCTATTCTCCATTAATGCTACCAGGTGTTACAGGTTTGTATCATTCATAAAATGAACTCCCTGGTGCTTATCTGCAAATTTTGAGATGTTGTTATAGTTTCTCTCCTGAACACGTTCTGGGAAATGGGATGAGCCCTGTGAGCACAGGGAAGCCTTGTGTAGGAGGAATGTAACGAAGAATACATTTTTTTAAGTTAATGCATTGGATTTTGAGCTGGGGTAAACTCTTATGTCTTCATTAGCTTCTGCTGAGCTTCAATGTTTACACAAGCTGGTGGCATTATAATTTCAAACACTTCTTCAGTATTTCTACTTATGGCAAAGGCCTGCAGGAAAGCACACTGGAGATGGATGGAGCTTGCCATCGGAAAAGGCAAATTCCTTGCATACACGCGAGTCTTTATCTCACAAAAAATTTTAAGGGCCTGTGGCTAGGATGCAAAAATTGGAAGCACGACCCTCTGAGTCAGTAGGGCAAGTGCCTGTTATAAGGGTTCACTCTAAGGAAGCAAATCTGTCTTTAAAGAAGTTGATGAAATAAAGATCAAATTTCAGAGAATAAAATTTAAGGAAAAATAAATTATTCCTGTTTTGCTCTGGATATACCACCAGCCGAAGTCCGATTAAGCTCACCAATTAACTTCCTACAGGATCCAAATCCTGGACATCACCCTAGGTCTTAATTTTGAAGACAATGAAGTCTTCCCATGTTTGGTGGCTTGCATTAATCCCCAAAACTTTGTAGTCAAGATGACAGCCAACATCTTACTTCAACCAATAACCAGCCTTCAGCTGGCAAAGAGGGTGTCTACATTTACTTTCTGTCTTTATGGATGGGAAAAGATGTACTCCTCCTTCTTTGTCTGCCATAAAACCTGAACAAGGATAACTAGGGAGAACCCATCTTCCAGGGGTTAGTCATACATGAGTGTACCTGACAAGATACTTAAGACACTCAAAGCTGTATTTTGGTGGACAGGGACACATTCAGTCATGCCGGACTGCACCAAAGCATGAGTCAAGGCAGTTCGAGTTGCTAAGGCATCCTCGCTGGTTGCTACGGCATGTGTTCTGTTATGAATGTTTGGTTCTGGTTTATTATTTTTCAAAGGATTGGCTCATTTGTGTAACAAAAACTAATCTATCAGCCATTAGAAATAAGCTCCACTTTTTCCTCCTGCTCCTCCTCCTCTTTTCTGAAATGGATGACATTTTTCTTTGTTGTCCGGTCCTGGACTGTCCCACGCTCTTCTTGTATGTTTTTATGCTTCTGCAGAGTAGAGGATTTAAAATGGTTGAGAGTAGCCATGCAGTAATCCATTTGTATTTGTTAAACTTATCACTTCTGTACAGCAAAGTCCTCTTGAGATGTGCAACTGTTTGCTATAAAAAGCAAATGCTTTAAAAAGTATAAAATTACATATGATCGGTGCTGTTTTGCTCATAGGTATTTTCAATAAAATGATTATACAGACCACAAAACAGATTTTGTGGATTTCCCTGGAGTGGCATTGAACCCCATCTGAATGCAAGTGGGCTGCCTCCTGCTAAAAGCTGTAATTTTTTCTGAAGTACAAACCTACTCTGAAAAGCAAAGGCTTCATGTGGCTCCTTGTTTACTGTGCCTCATTGTTTCCATATTAAAATGGCTCAGTTCAGAAGCAAAGTGATCACTTAGAAAAAAACAAAACCCAAGAAGCCAAACCAGAAAAAACGCTAAGACCCTCCCCACCATATCTGTCCACTTCTGACTTGCCCCCAGTATGCCTAGATGTGTACAGCTTCTGGCTCTGACGGCTTGTACAGCCTCAGCTGACAGGAGCAGGTACACACTGCGGCAGACGAGGCACAGAGAGAAACCAAGAAGCTCAACTGTTTGGACGAAATAACACAGGACTAAAACAAATTTTAAAAATCCAGCCAAATGAACCCTCACCAAACACACAACACTCAAACCCCACAGCGCAGGCTAAGCCACGCTGATGAGCCAGCCCTCCTCTGCTGATCTGCAAAAAGACAAAACAAAACACAAAGCAAAAAATCCTACTGTGAATAGCTGTTTCTTACCTAGTTCCCATTTTTATTCTTGCTGATCTCCTATACATCGCTCCACCACAACAGCTCCTGCTCCCCTGCTGCCTGAGGGCAGGAAACCTTAGTTTAAGTCAGCACAAGGCAGACTGCGGAACTGCTGAGCCTGTTCTGCCATGCCCACCTCTGTGGGGCTCTGCCTGGAGTCCCTCTCCTCTACCCAGCCACTGATTTCTATGAAATTTATGAGAATAAAATCATCTGGGAAGCCTCTAGTTCTCTGTCAGCTATTGCTGAGGTTGGCTGGTGACTAAATGCTAGCCTTGCCGTGAGGAGGGGACAAACAAGGTGGGTCGGCTGCAACCCGTGCCCTCAGGAAATCCCGACTCTCCTGCTCCCCAAGCACAAGCAAGCCATGCAGGACACATTGCAGCAACCAGACCTGCCAGGTAGAGGAAGTGCTGCTTGGCAGCCTCGCCACCACACAGCTCCTCACCTGCTCCTCCTTGCACCCTGGCTGGTGATGCTGCACGTCGGCAGCTCGCCTGATGGTGCCAAATGACCCCGAGTGTGGCCTGAGAAACTCAGTCTCCCCCTGCCCCACCCCTCGCTGAAGCTTGAACAAGCAAGTGCAGTTGTACAATATGGGATTTTAAAATATAAATAAGATCATCTAAATTACTGGAAGCTACTGACACCAATATGAAACCTCGCAAAAGACAGAAAGCCCTAATTATAGTTTCTGAACCTATGAAGTCATCTAATACACATATGTTCCTCTACACTGCAAGCAGGAAAAAAAAGAAGACATGCAGTACTTATTACCATCCCCATAAGGAGGAAAGAAAACCAGACTTTGGAAGTTTTCAGAAACTCATAATTTAGGAAAATCTGCATAAAACCAGGAAATCAGCTCTACTTTAGTTACACGCACACACACACAAAAAAAGGCAGTACAAAATCATAAGCGCTTTGGGTTTAATTCTAAAAACAATATTATCTGTTCATTCCACAGCGCCATGTAGCATTGTGAGCCTTCATACTATCTGTTTTTATTGATTTTCTGGATCAAAGCTACTTAACATAAATCTGAAAATACTTGGTATTTCTCCTAAATGCCAAAACCGAGGAATCTACTTCACACAAGGATGGCACACTTACTGGCTCATGTGTCATCAAAAAATGAATACTTTAATCAGAAAACAGTTCAAGAACAAAATCAGGCTTCCTCCTCCTTCTCTTCTAGCACTGTATGCCCTGTGTAAAATCAACAGCCATAAAGAGTACTAAAAAATCTTAATTCATAAGCGAAGGACGTGAGTGCAACCCTGAATACTTAGTGGGGGGAAAATACTGAGAAAGAAAATGCCATTTTTACATGGCCATTACTTAGAACAGAGCTGCGCTCTCTAATACATCCTGGACAGTGCAGAGTCTATTGATAACGACAGAATATCGCATTCAAATAATTATGGGGGAAGGATTTTAAAATATTTCAATCACCTCTGCTTATAAATTATTTTAAGTTTTACATTATTTTGCAGTTCTGTGATAAAAAGCCCTCTTATCTCCTTGAGACAAGATTTCACAAAGCTTTAGACAGAGCAGATTTTCTTAAATTAGCTTGAAAATTCAGTTTCCAGGGCAACATATGCAGGTCTTCATACATCAACATTTCTTTGCACCATTTTTATAAATGTGTTCGCCTGCTAGAATATCATAAAATACTTTTTAAATACAGTAAACTATTTTGATCACTTTGATCCTTTTTGCCTTTGAAAAAAGCTGACTGTCCTTTCTTTTCAGAAGCAGCATATCAATAAAACTGTCAAATTGTTTTACTTCAGGAGGCTTTCTCCCAGAAATGCCTGCAGTGACACCCATGCGTGTAATACACTTCTACCAGCACCTGAATGTTTATGTAACATTTCAGTACCCATCCCTTATTCATCATCCCTTTTCTTACTTTAAGTTTGCAAGTAGGGCACATGACTTAGGGTCTACGGCACGCTGGGAGTCTGCTGGCTTATACATAAAATTAACCCAAATGCCTGTTTCACAGCAGAAGTGTGGAATTTGCTGATCGCCCACCTTGCACATCGAGACCCTCGGTGAGTTTCTCACACTTACCAATATGTACACGTGTTATAAAAGAAACAAAGGTAACAATGCATCCATCTGTTTTCTCCTCCGTTCTGAAAGGAGGAAAAAATTAAATCCCTTAATTAATTTTCATTTCCCCTCAATGAGCACTTTAGAGGTGCTCTGCATCACTGCAGGGATGTTAGTGAAACAGGTACCCGATACCATCAGCAGTAGGATGGATACATTTCCTTCTTCGATTTTAGAAGGGGTCAGATCAGACCCTTGCCACGCGGCATTACGGTGGAACAGGCAGCACATTGAAGAGTTACAACATTAGGACTGTCTTAGGAAAAGAAGACCGAATGACTGTTACCTGCACATTTTACTCCCTGAGCAATGAGGCCCCACATAAAGTTGGCGCAGTATTCACACCAGTGCGGGCCCCTGAACGTGTGCACCTGGAAGACAGCAGCAGAAAGGAAAATTACAGAAAATGACCCAACTATTTCACAGACATCAATATTAATGTGTCTAAACAAGGAAGAATTTCTCTTCTTCGAAGGCACCACATGCAGTTGCTGGAAGCTTCCCTTTATCACTGCAGGAAATGAAAAAAGAAATATAAGAAAAATGTAACCACCAAAACTCTTGCAGACCTATGGGAAATGGGAGCTCTGCATCCCGAGCCATCCGGAGCAGCAGAACCGGGTCCGGAGGGGGGTTCTGCTCCCAGACCATGTGGGGTAGAGGAGCAATGGCAGGTCGCAGCATTTCTCAAGCCTCTTGGCATCCCTCCATCTGGGCAGGATTTTAGTCATGAGGCAAGGCTTTTGCAGCGATTGTGCAAGAGTTCACCTCTCAATTTAAAATGTCTTCTGCTTTGCCCTCCCCTCCATAAGGTACTGTGTGAAATGCGTAGGGGGCTGCAAGATTTTGCCTTGGGCGGAGGGAGTCCTGCCAGGCAAAAATACCGGTGCTACACAGAAATAACTGCAAACGCACTTAGGGGCTTTCCAGTTTAGAATAACTCTAAAAGGAAATTATTTTCTTCAGGCTAATGCTACATATTGGAAATCCAAATGAATCTAGTAAATGGAAACAAGAATCTACTGAACCAGGAAAAAAATTCAAAGCTAAGGAAGGAAAAAAAAACCAATGCTGCTTTCAATCCCGGCTCACATGCTTGCTACGAATCCTGCAGCCACCATTAGCTGCTTCTGATTTTATTCTGATAAAGTTCCTGCTGTAGGAAACCACAGGATTCTTTGCAGAGAAAGTCATTACTTCCTTAGCCAGTGTAAAAGTCTTCGAGCCTCTACACAGAACAGACAGGCTGACAAAAAAAATAAAAATCACTAACTCGTGATCATAAAGAAATGAAATTTGCAGTGAAATGTAATAAAAATGCTTTAGGCTTAAGTCACTTGGTTCTCCAGAGTTCCTGAGTGGGTATCAGAGCAGGCAGTAACCTCACACACGTGCACTGTGCGGTCAAATCAGTGTGGAGCAGAAGAGAGGAGCTGGTTGAAATGTGTGTTCCTGACATCCACACAGGGCTCTGGTTAAAATAGCAAAACATGAAGTGGCCTGACTGAGGTGGCGAGCACACCCTGCATCGCTGATTTAACTAGCAGCTGGATCCTGAGCGACACTTACCTCAAACAAGCAAGAGCCCAGACCAGTACCCAGCAATTCAGACCATGTTTCTGTTTTGGCTACAGGAGGGTCTGCAGCCTTCTGGACACTAGTTGCCCACAAAGCAGCAATAAGGTAGATTAGTCTGGAAAGTTACTCTTGAATTCACCAAGTAATTCACATACACATCTGTGCTAAGCTAGGCTTATAATCACCTCTAGCCCTATGCTGCTGAGCACCTCTGGAGGAAGTGTAATGGTGCAAAGCATCATGTTCTCCCAGTGCTGGCACAGGCTGCTTCCCCCCAGCCACGCTAGGTGCTGTCCGCACCCACTCCCACGCACCTTTTGAAGGTGCGATGTGCTCCACGAGTCCCCTTCTCCCTACAGCTCCAGCTGACTTCTACAAAGCGAACGATGACAAGACTGTCAGCAGCTGTAATCTCCATTTTCTTTTTCCCTTTCACCCCAAAGAGATTTTTCACACCTTCCTCTCCATTACCCCCCTGCACTACCCACATCCTCTTGGCTGCCTTCCTCAGCCTTGTGCTTTTTTCCAGGTCTTTGGCAGCTTTCCCTTCCCAGAATAAGCACGTTCTAATATCCCCAAGCAAAACACTGTGCTTTAATGCCTGCAGGACTAACTGAACTGTTTTTTTTGGGGGGGGGGGGGAGGGGGGAAGATTCCTTTCAGTCACCATCTTTTTTTTTGTCAAAGGAACATTCCCCCCCAAAACACTTATCTAAAATATTTGTCAACATTTCTGTTGAGGAAAAACTGGGGGGGGAGGGGACACCAAACCAAACCAAACGAAAAACAAAACAAAACCAAAAACCAAACCCCAAAGATAGTTCAAAACTTTGAGCAAAAAACAATCTTTCAGATTCCTTCTCAGTTTTATAGGATAATTTTTTTTCTTTTTAGTATTTCTGATTGTAGAAGAGGGGAAATTTTGTCTTGCTCCTGGAAATGCTGACATTTAAACTTTTTTCTTTAGGCAGAACAAGAATAAATTCTGACACAGTAATATTTTGAGCTAAATAAAAAGAATTATACTATCCTGTGCTTCTCCACTTGCTGATTTCAATTCATCAAATTCACTGAATGTGCCATTTGCTGAAGCGTTTCTAATGCTTTCCATGGATTGTGGGGTCCTATCCTGGCTTCTCCAGGGCCATCTCCTGTGCTGATACTCACCAAACCTCAGGTGCCCAATCTCTAACTGGCTGTTGTTTTAGTGGTGAACATCCTTCCTTCTTGGCATCTTGCTCCCCTCCACGGTCTGCACATTTTCACCTCCTCCTGACTATCCCTAGGAACTCTTCTGCAGGGTCTACCACATCTCAAACCTGTCACTCCAGCCTTTTGCCTCCCTTCATTTTTATTTTATTATTATGGTTTTTTATAATGAGTACGGTTTCTCCTATGTTTCTAATAACAATTATCCACCTAGATATAAAAAAATTACCTTTCTACCACAGCCAGTCCCCCTGACATTATCCCGGATCTCAGCTCACCCCTCAGAGAAGTTCACATGACTCATCAACTTAAAAATGACAAGGACAAAACAGACTTTCCTCCTCCCTACCAACACTGCATGTATTGGTCACCCTTCACAAGATCAAGATTGATTTTGCCCTTCAGGATCATTGTCTCAGCATCATTAGCACTGTTCTCTCATCCCATGCATCCAGGCTTCATCCGAATACCAAAATCCCTTTCCGTATCATCAGTTAAGAAATTAACTTCTTTGTTAGAAGATCTATCCACAGCCTGCTCAGCTTTACCCTGCCCCATCCAAATTACTCTTTCTTATCCATTATTCTGAGTGCAAACTCAAAACAAAATAAAAGCTGAGGGTAGGTTTTTCTGTGTTCCGTTACGCTCTACCTTGCTTCGTCCTTCAGCTGATACGCAATAAGGAGGTTCTCTGGCAATGTTAATTAGGAGGCCCAAAGGCTGTAATGTCCTCCCGTCCTCAGTGCACACAACCCTGGCAGGATCAGCTCTGATGCCTCTTTAGGGTTTCCTAAGCAGTGCTGTCCTTTCCCAGAGCTCAGTGGTGCCGGAGTGTTAATCTTCCCACTACCATGGGGCAGAACTGGATGTCTAACCCTGTGCTGGTCTAAATACATACTACCTCTGGAAATGAAATCAGACACAGTAAGTGATGCCAGAAAATGGTGAAAAATTGGTCTTCTGAGGTCAAAGAGCCTCTAATGCTGTTTCATCCTGCGGAGTGGGACCTGGCAGCATGCTAAAAACACACACGTTTGCATCCCTTTGCTAGTTCAAGAGCCAGCACCTGCAAACAATACTGCACTTATTACATAACACTGTTTAATATAGCATTCTGATTTTTATATTTAATCCCCCATTCTAAAAATCTGCCAAGCAACTTGCTTGTTTTCAAAACCAAAACGTGCTTTCCAGAAAAATTTCTGAAAACACACCCAGCAGAATCCCAGAGATCCTGACTTAAGTTACAAGGGGTTTCTTTCCCCTTATAAAAAGAGCATCTGCCATATGCAGATTTTACTGTCTTATAAAATGAGAGAGCAGGATTGCCAACTGTGGCTTTATATCTCCCAACCCTTCCATTCTCACTCCCGCCCCAAAAATGTTTTTCTCTCTCTTTCCATAAGGCTTCAACTGTGAGTGATTTTTTAAGAATGTGGAAAATGGGTGAACGGGAGAGCAAGATAAACTGGTTTTAATCTTAGTTTGTAAAATTCCAGGGGAAATATTCAATTGAAAAGAAAAATCTAGATAATTTTAAAGGAAAATACCTGCATCAAAAACTAGATAAAATCCTATTACTAAGCTGTCCTACAAGTCTGAGGTAAGAGGAGAGCCTCACATTGCGCTTACACCTAGGCATTTCTATTTTGAACTCTCCCTCAACATCAGCAAGGTATGATAAACATTTAATTGCTGTGATCTTACATAGGACAGCTTTTTGCTTAGGCTTGAAAGACATTTTCTTATACACAGGGAAAGATAGCTTACTCCTGAGATTAATAAGTGTTATAGAATTTAACTTATTTTTGTTTTGGGTTTAATTAAAATATTTCTTAGAAAACAGACAAAGTTTTAGGAGAACTAAATAAAAAATGACCAGGTGGCTCTGACAACAGATTATATCACAAGCTGTGAACTCCTGAAGCAGATCTCTCACCATTATTTCTCAGGCTCTATAAAGGTCACTGTTAAAGTCAGTTACCCGTATATCTCGTAACTTCACTTATTTTTTACGCTTTTGGTTTTTACTAGGCAGTTGTTCAGCTAGCCTTGATTGCTCTCTGAAAACCAAGAATGAGCCAGCAGATAATTGGTATTCGTAACTGGGAGAACTTATATCACTTGTCAAGGCAGAGAGGAAGAGAATGAGGAAATATCAGCAAAATGCTGTGCAAACATGATGTGAAAGAACACGATGGATCAGCAGAGCTTTAGCTAAGCCACTCCTGGGAAGAATGCAAGGCTGGATCTGACAAACTATGGATATGCAAAATCAACACCAAAACCAGAAAACAAAAGTCTTTGTGACAGTGTACAAAAAAAGCCTTCCCTGTTGAGAGGCTGCTGCCATGGTCTCCCTGAATGCCCACTTCATCAGGACCCCTGCTCCATACAGAGCGTCTTCCATTGCCCTCCACGCTGAACTGCTGGCAAGAACGACAGGTTTTGGAAAATCCAGACACTACCATCTGTGTTAGGATGAAATACATCAACTTCAAAAAGGATGGAAAAAACCATTGCTGATCTACCTTCCCAGGCTATCAGGGCCCTACGCTCTGGGTAGAAGCCTTGCTGGTGCTTGGGGAGGAGACCAGGGACTGAATAAACAGCACACGTCCAGCATTTGTACCGCATGGTGCTCCAGAGGTACAGTTCTGCTGGCTATACTACCTTTCAAACAAATTCCCAAGCATGATGGGACACTGCTGATGAAGGCTGTCAGCTCTGTGGTCCTAGCTGATTTGCAATTCCATCAACTGAATTCTGCCTGTTGGGACTCTACCAAGCTTTTAATTGGATGTGGGAGACATCGTAAGTCTCAATTAAAACGATGAACTCAGCCTGTATTATTCATGTCTGTCCTCCTTGTCATAGTCGATTTTATCAGGCACTAAGCGTACCCATGCTGGCACCCAACAGGCATGCCCTTTCATCCATCCTTGGTCCAGGCAGAGACTGCCTGCACATGAAGGGTACAGAAGAGATATCAGTGAGAAAGTTAATCGACTCAACTATCAGTTTGGGCAATGCTTCAATTTAACCATGTCATATATTATGATGATTAGATAGTGCCTCTAAAACAAGGGTCTCAAGCGCTTCCAATATTCCAGTACATGATATTCCTCCTGTGAGGCAAATATTGCTGCTGATGAGTAATGTGAGGAGCGAAAAGACTGCCATGACAACCCACACAGCAAAGCCATATCTGCAAGATAATTGCTTTCGTGCAAAAGGCGTAACAGAAATGACAGTAACTGAGACCACTGGAACATACATTCTCCAAAATGAGAGCTGACTTTGCCTGGACCAGCTGGCGTGTTAACATGGGGAGCCAGTCTGGGACCACCCCAACCTCTTTGTCCAGCAGCTCTTGAGAGGAGAGATGCTGGCTGAACGCTGCATGGTTCAGAGCGTGGAGTATAAATAGGATTGTTATCACTAGTGGGTACACTGACATGAATGTTGAACAGGCAAACCTTCCTCCAGGTCCTCAGCCACTTGGAGCAAGAAGCCCTGTCATGTCTTGTTTACTTACTGGTTTGCGCTGATCATGTCAGCAGAGATGGGAACAACTGGAAATTACAGTTAGGTCATGCTCTATGACAGCAAAAGCAAAAAACTAGAGAATAGCAGGTTGTTGGCTTTTTCACTTGTAAATTCAATGAAAATGGCCACCTTTCTTTCAGGATAGAATAGCAGATTTTCTTTAAATTGATAACTAGAAACTGGAACAATGTCCATTTTATTCCAGGCCCAAGTTATTTGATACCTATGTCCATGCAAAAAATTCTGAAACTAGAGGTGAAAATTGAATAAAATCCTTAGAATTAAAATTATGTGTATATATACATACGATATACGCTGTATGTAATGATGTAAACAGACTATAAAACCCTAAGAGTTTCCTAAAGAAATGCTTTTGCAATGATGCTAAGGCTAATTTGGAGGAAAAGCTGTTGATGATGAGAGAGCACGACGTGTGCTACATGCTCCTTGAGGCAAACTCCCAGCCCTCCCCAGCAGAGCATTTCTAAGCTTCATCACAGACATGAACTGGTTCGTCCTTGGGGATGCCCACACAGAAGACTCACAGGATCCACATCTGGGAACTAAAAAAACTATAGGAAATTACAGCTTCAGTAGATTAAGGATTTAGGAGAGAGGCTTTTTTTTTTTTTTTTAAAAAACACAGAGGCAAAACTTGAATTTGGGGACTAGCACTAAGAAACCAGAAAGGGTTAAATAATATTGTGCTGTTTGGAATATACTTTGGAAAAGCCCTGGCTTTTCAAAAAAAGTAAAAGTAACATTAAATAAATACTGTAGGAGACTAAAATCCATCAATGCTCGAAAGCTTTTCTGGCTTGAACTTCCTTATAATACACTATGAGTTTCAGAAGGAACAACATAGAGCTGATGAGGTCTTCTCAGAAGTTTTGTGTAAGTTTTTCTCCAGTTTTGTTCTCCAGATATTCTCCCTGCCTTTGAACATTTTTCTTCCCTCAAGTACTAGGAGTCTAAAAGAAACATCAAATTTCCTGAGGTTTTCTTATCTATGTGAACGTGCAGAGACTCTCCCTGGGGACTGTGCTACAGGCACCCAGCTCTCCCTCTGAATATTCATTTGAGTGCAGTGACTCACTTAAAGATGTTTTGAAAATATGTTTAGTGCCAGGTCTGTACCTAATCAAAAATCAGGAGCCTCTTTCCAGTGGAGCTAGACCAATTTACCCCAAATGGGTATCTGCCCCAGTTTTCAGAAGATCAGAAATAGAAATGAGTTCATGTTAGAAGTCACAGAAAAATGGCTCTGCTTAATATAGTAAGAGTTTGTTATAGTTTCTAGTCCTTTTGCAGCATTTCTTCTGCACTTTCCACCTCCCTGTTTCCCAGTGTTCAGGCATAGTTTTGCTGAGCAGCTCTTGTTAGAATAATAAGATTTAGCATGGAAGCAATTTGCTATGACTTTTTACACTAGCAAAGCACCTAGCACAGATGCAATTGCACCAGTAAGATCTGGGTCAGGGCCAGGGCAGCTTATTTGTTTCAAAGAAACAGTACAAATTTCACTGCCAGAGTGACTCCTGTTAAAATCAGCAGTCACTCCATTAAAGTGATCCTTGAGTCCATCTATAGCCTTCCAGTAGAGACTGGTCCTCACCTGAGCCTTCACTTTTTGTGCACATTTAAGGCTATATTCTATCCCCAGTTATTTCTGGAAAAACACATTGTCTCTGCTCTGTAGCTCCCCATTTGGCCTTTCAAATGGGTCACCCTCAAAGAGGAAGCCAGGATGCTGCTTTAGTCGAGGAGGGAGATGAGGAATCTCAACAAACAAGACTCATCAGCATATCTGCTGACTTGGCTTGAGCAACCGTGGAAAAACATCTCTCCTCTCTGGAAGAAGTGTTGTTTTGAAAGGGAATTTTGTTCTGAATGTTCACCGATTCACCAAGCAGCCTTGCAACTGTTATTTACGGCAATTAATTGACTGTGCCATCTCAGGCATTAGTTAGTGACTGAGAAACAGCACGACAGTACCAAATGCTGCACAGAAAGGTAGCAAAAAACAGTCTTCTAGAGACGTATCTATTTTGTGAAGAGCAAGAGCGGTATGAGACAGCATCCTAGTGAAAATGATGCATGGCAACACAGATTTCAGTCCGGCTCTGACAGGCACTGACACCTTCTTGCTTCAGTGAAGCACCACAGCACTAATCTAGGCAGAAGCGTGGTTTTATGCCTTGGACTATTGGCAGTTACAAAACACTTGCAGAGTGCTCTGCTGGCTCAAATCATCAGGAGCCAGAGGTGTCTGGAAGGAACACCCATAGCCAGCCAAGGGAGCTAAGAATTCCCCAGGGCCCATGAGTCACACAAGCTGGAGGGGAGTAAAGACCTTTAAGGTGTTTTGTCCAGGTTTATTTTAAATTTGCCAAGTGAAGGGGAGCTTATTGCGCTGACTAACAAGTTTCACTACCCAGAAGATTCCTTGCAGTTAATATCAAATTTTCCCCTTCTTCCTCCTTTTAAGCTATCACCCCATAACTCCCAGCTAATGCTCCCCTTTCATGACTGCCCTCCTTACCACTAACATTTTTCAAGCATAGTTTTACTGTTTTTTCCAACCCTACACAAACAGCTGGCAAGGGAGCGAGGTCACGGCCCAAGTCCAAAGCACAGCACCAGGTGGGGAGGAGGTGCAGATGACGTTCCATGTCAGGGATGGTCTCAGGGCAGAAGGTACCTAATTAGGTGTATTTTTTTTTTTAACAGCAAAAACTACGGGATGTAGGGTGAAGATAGAGAGGTGATGACATGCAAAGAGGAAAAGTCTGGAGGACTGAGAAAGGGGAACCCTGTATGTTTAGTATCCTAACAAAAACTGCCTCCCTGGAGAGAGAAGAGATGGGTAGCCTTAAACCCAGCTCAGATTCCCCTGCTGTATTAAGTCCAACTCCCACATCCCAAGGTCCCCCCAGTCCTCCTCTCAATAACCAACCTGGAATGTTTCAATCCACACGGCACCTTGCCACAGGCCCCTTTTCTGCTCAAATCTGAGGTTCCTGCTGCTGCCTGAAGCTCCTACCTCACCTGCCTGCCCAGGAGGTGCCCAGCTGCTTCCTCGCCTTAAAATTATAGAACAGATCAGATCTCAGCTAGGTACGAAATTGTATTTTAATTTACAAGCTATCACAGTTGCTGCATTTTGGGGACAAGATAAGCAAATATGAGGTTTATAAGGGACAGTAAAAAGCATTCTTACTGGTAGAGTCCAGCTGTAGAATAAATTTATGGGAACAATTAGGTATAAACCTACTCTCTCCACTTCTATGAAATGTTACAGAAGTTTCTCCTGTGGTAAAGCTTCTTTCTGTAAGAAAATAACACCACTGGCTCAGCTATGCTCCTTGCCAGTACCTCAAAGAGCACCTCACAGATCTCTCAGAGCTTCCAAACAGAAGTTGTTACTGTTCATCTACATTGAGTGGAAGAACAAACTTGACATCCACCACACACATACATGTCCATATAGATATGAGTATACCAGAGAGTGTGGGGAGGTTTCTTCCCTGTAATGGGTAAGAAACTGAAAGAGAGGAAAAGCCTCTCTCTGAAAGAAAGTAGGGCTGAAATTTTGAGGATGGTGAAGTGACTGTCCTGATTTGGTCTGATAATTTGTTTTACAAGAGCTCTCATTTGGTGTGTTGGATTTCAGAAAAGCAGAGTACATGGAAGGAAAGCAAAAGAAATCATATCTGCAAACAGACAGACCTGATCAAGCCATGCTCACGGTCCTAGCTCACCTTCAAATCCTATTATTCAATGAAATAAAATGCTGTGTCGAATAATGTAGATATCTTTTAGCTGATAAATTTGACTTAATAGAAAATTTTTCTTTTATATTAAATTTATAGTCAACACAGAAATATTAATTGAAAACTTCTCATAAATTAGAAAAAGCCCAAATATGCTTAAAAATAAAATATTTTTAATACCTAGCTCTTACCCCAAGGAACAGGCATTAAAAGCTCAGTCAGATCTGACATTTAAAAATCATCGTCCCTTTCTTTACTTATGGAGATTAATTTAAGATAATTCAGCCACTCTATTTGCCTTTGAGATGTGCTCGAGAGAGGCCAGACCTCCCCAGTCAGGAGAACATTATGGAGCTGGAGGAGATCATTACTGGCCAGCTCTGCCCGCAGAGCTCCCCATCACCCTGGCTAGCCAGCCTGCTCACTTCAGGCAGGAGACAACTTGCATTCCCGCACATTTTAAGTAAGAGTAAAACCTTTCAAAAACCCAGCCATGTCACCACTCCTGGCAGAACTGTCTTTACATTCTGCTTTCAAACAACCCTTGGAGCAAAACATAGATTAACAGATTTATTCAGGAGACCTTACGATGATTTAAGAGTTAAAAGCAGCTTTTGCGTTAACCCCTTCCCTGGGCATCTGCACTCCTCTGAGGACCATCGCTACACTGCTTCTCAGCCACTGTGTTCTTCTACCTGAGCTTTGCTGGAGGCAATCAAGTCTGAGGGTCCAAACTCCACCTTCATCCCCACCTACCCACCCCACAGGGACGGGAGGTACAGGAGTGGAAGGAGAAATGAGGTCTCCTAACCTGTGGCCAAGCCTCTCGGGCATTTGCGAACCCCAGCCCACCCCCGGAGTGGCTACTGCTGTTTTCTTCCCTCCTCCAAGACAACAGTGCTAGTTGTTGTGCATTAATGATTCTCCACTTCTCTTCCCTCTACTTGGATGTTGCAGCATTTCCAGCACAAAAGCATTTCTGAGACCCCTTCGTTTCTGTGACTAGTGATGTGACTAATCAAAGAAGCTGCTGGGAAAGGGTTAGGGGTCCCTATTTGTTGCCTTGTGCCTGTATCACTAAGAGATTAGCCGCAGAAGTACAAAGCACCATGCATCCTTCTTTTTGCTGGTGGAGCCTCTGGGGGCAGCAGTCGTTGTTGATTAGCTGAACTATAAAAATTTATTTAATTTCTAGGCTGTTTTTTCTTGTTTTGTTTCAAAAGTCTAGGTTCAAGACTCTGGGACTGACATTTCCATCCCTCCCACACGCGTGGCACATTTGCTGCTTGACCTGAGAAGACTAGGAGACTTCTACAGACATTTTAAATGATGATGCCTACACGCGTGAGAAGAAAAATTTGGCAGATGCATGGAATGATAAAGGAAAGAAGCGCATGAGCTAACGATGGCCATTCATTTCAGATCCATAACGCAATAATTATGAAAGGCTTACGGTTATTTTTTTTGAAATGGGACAGTGGCCACATTTAGAGCTCACGAACGCCAGCAGCATTCCTTCAGCGAGTAGGCTGGTTACTGCACACACCCTTTAAGGGGCAAGGGGTTTGTTCCTTTCTACTTTTTTATAGCAAAATTATCTGTGTAAGATGACTCCATTTCACTGACTTGAGAAAAGAGTTACTTCTCAAGGTATATTTTTTTGGCAACTGTATGTATAAAGGAACTACAGTATAACTATCATAAAGAAAACAACCTGTGTGGAAAGTTTGTGCTGTAGCTATGACCTTGGATCAGGCACACAGTATATTTTTGAAAACAGAGTGGAAAACTCACAGCTTCCAAACTTTCCAGAAACAGTTTCTGGAAGAAAAACAAATAAACAAACCCGAATGAATGAAAATCAGGTTATCTGTTTTCAAAACAGATCTGTTTCAGGCTGTTAAAGGAAAGCAACTAGCGAATACAGATGTGCGCAAAATTAAATATGTACTATCCTAAATACGCTGTAGTACATGGAAATCACTATCTGCTGGCATCTGCAAGAATTATATCCAAACTCTAAGGAACAAATATAAATTGCAAGACATTTCGGATCTCTAGGAAACCTCAGGAGCCTGTGAAAAAATGCTCTGCATTTAACTGACAGCCAGCAGGATTATTTTATGCCAAGCATTCATATTAAACACTTATTTATATAATGTTTTGTAAGTGGTTTTCAAATTCATGCTTTTTTGAAGAATTCAAGTCAAACAAGACATCCTGATCTATAAAGTTCCCAATTTTAGTGATTATCTGAACTCAAAAGCCAGAAAGTGGTCTAAATAAAATCGGATGGACGATAGGTCAATATATGTATGTACATGCACATGTGCATTCACACATGCACATGCATGTGATGGAAATCAAAACTGAATATAAGAGACAATTAACAGGTGCTTATGTCATCAGTTGCCTGTATTATATTAATGATTTCCCATTCTCCTAAAATAAATAAAAGCAAAAGCTACATGGGGGAAAAAACCCCACACATTAAAGATAAAATCTGGGCTTCAGGTACTATATATGAAGTTTGCACCATCATCTACAGTAATTCAGTATAACATCACTTAGTCTTACAAATAAAGATAGCCTATTATGCAGTGCATTTGACTGCCAAAAGGTTAAATTACTAAATCCTTACTAGACACTTGTTACAGATACAGAGACAAAACATGCATATGTTGTATTGACATGGATCTCTTACCAAAGACCTTTGTTTATTTGAAATAATTAAATCAATAATTAGAAGCTGCATAGAAGACTAAGTAAATTTCATTAAAACACAAGGTAGTTGCTAATGCCAGCAGCTCCAATAGCCCCACGATACAAGCCATGCTGCTTTCAACACACTCAACTCATTAACACAAGAGAAAAGCCAGAAACTATGGGGAAATGCAGACCATCTGCTCAATCCAGATGCAGTAGAACATGCTTCTTACCTCCAAAGCTATTTACCAGTGACAAACTGAGATAAGATCAGTTTATCCTCTAATCACAGATCTAAAAGATTTTTCGGCATCATATCATAAGTAAAACTGAACTACATTCATTTGAACTGAAAGAGAACTTTGCCAGTTTTCTCACCTTTAGCATCTCTCTTGGTATAAAACAATTCTAAATAAAAGCGATAACTTAGATACAGCAAGCATTATTGAAACAAATACATGCATGTAAGTAGTCAACAACAAAATCCTTGTTCTTCTGCTGATGTCTCACCGATTCAACCGGCAATGAGATTTAACTGAAGCATTTAAGTTCGCAGAAAGTCAGTCTGCTTATATATTATTTCCTTGCAATACTGGCCCCATTTTAAAATAAAAACTAGAGCCCCCACGCCTTAAAACCAAGTAAGCAGCATCATTTCTTACCTTGAAGTTATGAATCTTCTCGTATTTTGGAATATGTTCATTTTCTTTCAGAGTTGCTCTTCTGACAAGTGATGTCAACTGTGAATAAGCAAAGAGTTTAAGAGGTTGCCAGATTGTCACGGATGACTTCTGAGTACCCAGTTTCATCCCCAAGGCTGCTATCAATAAATCTTGTTGACGGCTCTCCTGCTTCGAGTTGTGCACCGCAGACCTATTCGCTTTGTGCCCTGACCAGGACTCTTTGGATGGCATTTTGGAGCTGACGGGAAGGAGGAGCAGCCCCCCGGACCGATCCGCGCCCTGTGTGCTATCAGGCTCGATTCGAAAAACCGAAAAGGACCATTTCGGGAACCTAGACTGCTCGGCGGGGCGGCGCGGCCATGGCAGGGCACTTGCTCACGGCGCGGCTAACTCAGCGCGGCGGGCTGCCCCTGGCTCCGGGCCGGGGGGCTCGGGCCTGCCGGGGGGCGGCCGGCGGGCCGGGCAAGGGCAGGGGCAGCGGCGGCCGGCGGCGGGGGGGCGCAGCCCGCAGCCTCTCCCTCCATCGGCGGCCGGCGGCGGGGGTGCGGGGGCGCACGCCGCCTCCTCCTCCTCCTCGCCGCCCTCCCTCCCTCCTTCCCTCCTCCCTCCCTCCCCGGCGCCCCGCTGCCCGTTTCGGGGGGCGCCGCGGCGCGGAGCGGCACCGCCCCCGGGGCGGCCCCCGGCCCCCCCCGGCCGCAGCCAATGGAGCCCCGGCGGGGCGGGCGGCGCCGCTCCCCCTCCGCAAGCACCCGCGGGAGGGCTGGCAGCAGGGCGGGCAGCGAGGGGTGAGGCACGCACCGCTGCAAAATGGCACCTCCTCGCCCTTTGCGGGGGCGAGGGGTGTCAGGGCATCCTCAGGTGCGCGCAGGGAACAGCAGCCCCAGGGGTACGGGACAGAAGGCGGCTCCCCCCGAGCCCCGCTGTCTGGCACGGGTTGGGCACCGGGAGATAAGGCTGGTAGCAGTTAATGCAACCGTTGATGCTCATCGCTCTTCCTTTACAATTACATTTTTCAATGCCTTTCATATAAAAAGAGGTTCATTAAACTCACGTCATGTATCAGCCTCCTCTAGTAGCGACGTGAATGCAAATGCTACCAAAAGTTCACCACACCAGCCCTTCCACCAAAGACCTAAATCCCGAATTGCTGCAGTGCCTCTCATTAGGGATTTATGAACAGTACCAGAAGGTGAATGACACATAGTCTTATATCAGGCTGAAACATGCAGTTTGGACTGATGCGGTTGCTGATGAAACAAGCACAGGACAATCTGGTCCTCGCTACCCCTCACACAAGCCAAAGGAAAAGTATTTCACATCAGCATCATTAAAGCGTTGCCACAGGATGCAGCAGAGTCGAAGTGTAACGGGCTCACAAAGAACCAGGGCAGGCCATGTCACATCCACCCGGAGCTGCTCCCCAGGACAGCGCGGCTCAGGGAGGCTCTTCAGCTGCACGCCGGTGGCTGGGAGGGGACACCGTGATGGCCACTCGCCTCCTGCCCTTTTTCCTCTAGTGTGTCACAAGCATTTGTGACCAGTCTTTGTCAGAGACAGCAAAAATGGACCTTGGGTCTGACTTACTATGGCAGTGATTTACACCGTGGGGCTGACCGCCATCCCAACACTTAGGGCACAAGAAGACCTTTCCTCGTGCACAGCCTGCCTGTGCAGCTAGCCAGAGCGCAGCCCTTCCTTCCCTTGCCACAGGCTGCAGCACCACAACCGCTCGCCCTTCTGCAGTGAAGGTATTTTTATCTCTCATGACTCAGTAACAACCAAAGACAGGCACAGTTTGTCGCAGTCTTCCGGGTGGAATTGGTGTGTGTTTTGCAGCTGGATCACAGTGTTACCATTTAGCTCAATCCTGCCAATACAGCCGAGTGGGATGCTCGCCGTGAGCCCCTCCTCTGTTCCCCTGCATGGCCACCGGTACCTTCTCTACAGGTTTTAAAAATGTGCTGGGTTTCAACATAGGTTCAGGTTGCAGAGATTAAGGATCGACATATGTGCTTCACCTACCACTAATCTGCAGTGCAAATTACTAGCTAATAATTGAAACACTGGCTATAGATTATACAGGATGAAGCTGTCGGGCATTAGTGGATTATACAGGGGCCTTAGGAGTATCTGGCTCAGTTCCCAGCTTCAGTACAAACAGGAGGCTGGTTGATCCATCCTATTGAGAAATACTTTTCCAATGGCTACCTCAATCTGCCTGTCTTGCTTCTAACCACTCATTTCTGCTGCGGATGAATAAATGCCCCTCTCATTTTTCTGCACATCCTTCTAAGAGTAACACTCCACAGCAACAGGAGATCAAGAAAAATGAGGTGAGGAGTAAGAGATGGCAATAACTGATCTCCTCATCTATGTGAAGTGTAGGGACTCGGGGGAGGAGGAAGCAGACAGGCTTTTGATCTCATTCTCTCTTTTTTTTCTAGCTAAAGCCACTTCACGGTTTCATTCCCAAGGACAACATAGGTAAAAGTCCTCATGGAACAAGGTGGACCTAAACCTGCCCCAGAGGAGTCATCCTCTCCAAACAGCTTTGAGTGACAACAGGCTCAGGAAGCAAATTGTGGAGTTCTGCAAATGTAGTTTCGTTACACGCTTCCTTGGAAACCAAAAATTCGTCTTTTTTTTTTAAAGGGAAAAAAATAAATCACTAAAACTTCATATCAGGAAATAAACTCTTTGAAAATTTAATTTGTTGGAAATAAATAACCCAGCGATTTTCAAGAGCACATTTACTATCAGAATCAACCCTTATTAGTTTTTGTATAATTCCACTTAAGAAGCAAGATAAAGCATTCTGAATTTTCCTTTCAATTGTTGGTAGAGTGCATATTTGTTTTTTGACATACTTATTCCTTAATTGTCAGATTCCTTTTTCCTAATTCGGAAGAACTGATTTATTTTCAATTGCGTTTTAGAGTCATGTTAGTAAAAACTGATCTCAGGATCCTAGAAAATAAAATCTTAAGAATGCCAATAAGAAGGTAAGCAAAACTACTCGACATGGAAAAGTCCTGTCTCATGGCTGTAGTTACAAAAACGCATTATAATCTCGAAAGTGTTATAAGATTATGAATTTTAATTCTAACATTACTTTGTGTAACAGTAATCTAACTCAGACTGCTTATTGGTTTTATATAAATCGTCTTCCCATTGTTCAGTGCAAAGCCTTTTCTACTGTTTACAGATGTAGGAATACCGGGCTCACTTACACTTACAGCCCTTCACGTGTGCTAGATGCACTATAGCTGTGCACACCAGAAACCTAGATTGAAAGAAAGTTAAAGCCATAAAGCTAGAACTGAAAAATGATGAAAAAAAAATTTGTTATCTATTTCTTACATATATTTCCCCAACGTCAAGTAGCGTTGTAATCAAAATTCATACAGGTGCTTTCAGATGACATGATCCTGTAATGCATACGCTCATTCTTCTGCCATTGCCTAACTTTGGGAGTGTAGCATTGCAAACTAGTGCTTTTCTTAATACTGCCCTCTTCCTTTCTTTTGAAAACCAAAACAAAGAATGAAACTTCAGCTGTACACAGCTTCCTGACCACAGTTTGGATCATCGGGCAGGTCAAAATCTTTAGCTTACCAGTACATGAGATAATAAAGTAAGAAAGAGCAAGCCACTGTCCTCAGGAAGCCCTCCTCATTGCAGAGGTGAGTCACCATCCCTGAGAGCAAACAAATGAAGTCACAGACCTGGAGGTTCAGCTCAAATCCTGCAGGAAGCTGTTCTCTCCTGACGTGCTCTCCTGCTCCAGGCGCTCTATGCTGTCTCTATTCCCAGCCTGCAGGTCCTGCTCTTCTTACACCCTTGGCTGGCTCTTTATTCAATGCCTGCTCTCCACCAGTGGCTCCTGCACTCCCACCTGCCAGCAAAGTCTCCTCTCCATAGCCCTTTCATTTTCCAAGTTATCTTTATAGCTTGCCTTTAATGGGGAAAATTGTTAGATACTGTCTGCTACATACTGGATGAAAAAGAGGTAGAAATCTGAAGAGGGAAGTCTTCTCCCTCCCACTTTTCTAAGTGTTTGGTTTATTTTTTATTAATTGTTTGCAACAGACATTTGCAATCATTGCATGTGTAGGGAGCAATATGCCATGCAGACTCCAGTGGAAGGAAACTGCAGGGCTGTCTTTTTAAAATTTAATTTCAGGGCGTGATTTTACAGGATTGAGGTGAACTGAAAATGGAAGGACTAGAAGCAATAGCCAAGAAACCTCTCAGTAGAGCATGCAACCAGAGCAGCCTCTCGGTCCTGTACATTTTAGTCACCTAAACAAGCATGAAAAAACTAAACCCAGCAACATGACAACCTTTAAACCAAACTCTGTTTAGAGGTTGTACATTGTATATATGGACTAAAAGGGGGGGGGGGAGACTAACCTGCTATTTCAGATGCTCTCATTTGTTCTAAAACCTCAACCATGAGACTGGTTCAGCCTAGGTCCTAATGGGATTCTGCTTTCCTTACTTCCCCCTGGAGTAGTCCTTCAGGGTGTGGGAGAAAGCTGTTTTCTTGAGCACTGTTTGCTCTTGGTGTTAGCTGGATAATGTATGCGTATTTTCTGGTACTAATCTCACAATCAGTAAATCTTATTATGAAGACTCCGCAGAACTGATTTTAGTGTCATCCATGGCTTGCAGTAAATTCCAATTAGTCACTCTCTGAAAGACATGTAAGTTTAATCCAGTCACACAATTCGGTCAACATCGGACAAATTATCTTTCTAAAAAGGCAAATCGATGCATTTCCCATTTGTTGAGCAGTAAACCAAAATCACTTCCGAAAAAAAAAAACCCCAAACCAGAAAATTTGTCAGGTTAAGCTCAACAAGTCCTAAAATGCCCAGATTAGACTTGATCAGACCTCCTGAAGCCCACATGCATTTCCAATACAATATAGTATTTAGTTTCATGACCACCTGGCTCCTCTCTCAAACACAGTATAGTTTTTTCTTCAGTCTCGGGAATGCACTGCAGGCTTTTCATTCTCATAGGGTATTTTCATGTTGTTATGACTAAATAGGCCTTTATTGCTTCAGACTTCATATATAATGTGATCCCTTCCCTCTAAGGAACGTATTTTAATAATAATAACAACCAGCAGTTATATTGCATGCATTTTTTTAAAAATCAGAGATGATGCCCTATCGTATATACCTCAAGAAACAAGATATTTGGGTTGCTATGCGGTTAGCAATTGTCTATTTTGTTGGGTTCTGTTTTACTGTATAGCTAACTTAGCCAAATATATATGCTCAGAAAATCCTTCCTTGCCTGAACACTTTACGAGCATGTTTTATCGGCTCAGTACATGATTTTCAAAAGCTAATCAGTCAAATTGTGAAACTGAGCCCAATTTCCTCAATGCAGTTCTCGGTGGAGGCTTGTTCCACGCTAAATATGATTTTCCCAGTCATATCTTTCACAGAATTGTTCAAAGCAGGGAAGGGGAGTCCAAAACTTTACTTTTTATTTAAAATTGGTGATAAGCTGGTTTCATTTCAGTTTCTTCACTTGTCGACATGCTGATGCCAGGCATAGCCTCTGCCCACACATACCTGGTGTGAGCGGAGGGTAGGAATGCTATTCAAAGAAAATTTCAATCTGGAAGCTGACATCTCGAGAGCTGGATGGGAAGGACTGTCAGTCTCAGCCACCAGTGTAAGACTTCTTTTGCTGCCATTCCAACACAGCCGCATTTACCTGGCACATGGACAGCATCGGGCTCACACAATGCTCAGAGTATACTGGGATTCTCAGGCAACACACAACCCCTCTTTGAGTCCACAGTTACCCACAGGGGAGTTGGGGTTTAAGACATGGCTGAATGATGAGTTACCGCTGAGAAAAGTTCTATTTTTTTATAACAAAATTTTCCAAATGGACTGGCTTCTAATTAAATCAGACCTTCCCACACCCACCCCCCCCAGTGAAATACTTATTGCAAAATCTGAAGAAATGGCTATTCATGTTTTTGAATTTTTATTTCTGATAAAAGCCTATGTGATTTCCACAGCAGGTAATGGGTATTTTTATATCTAGAATTATAAAAGTACTTTTTACAAGAATGTTTTAATTAAAACCTTAAACAAATTCAGCCGAAGTGTTGGATTGGTTTAAAGTATGACTGTTAAATTAAATGAAATAAATAATCTAAACCAAAGTTAAGATTATGGAAAAAGTGTTGCCCAATATTGCTGCTAGAAATTACTGCATAACAAGTGAATTCATTTGATACTGCGTTGTGCAATACGATTAGAATGTATTAGCATTATTTGGGAAGACTTTATTTTCACACTGATATGCTTACCAGAAAAACCCTGAAGTACCCTTGTTCTCATAACAAGGGAGCACACTTATAAGAAAGCAGAGATATTTTAGTGGAAGCCAACAGAAAAGTTGCTTTTCTGTAGCTGTAGTCCTATAACCTACTGGTTACTGCAGCTGATTCAGATCTAGGTCAGCTGGCTTATTTTGTTCCTAGTGGCATGAGGGTTGTAGATTTGCCCCTGGCTGTTGGAAATGAGAAGTCGAAACAGCGCATTGGCAAAAAGCATCCACTGTGACTATTCTCTTTCATTAACTGACAAGACAAAAGCAATTTACATTTGCTGTTCTAGATAGTGGCACCAAAGCAAGGCACTTTTCAGTAGCAAACAACACATTTCTTTTCTGAGGGAATGGGCTATTTTGGTATACAACCACGAACCTAACCATGGCACAATAAAAGTCTCACAGTACCTGCATTATAAGTGCTGCTTTTGTTCTGGTGGACTTTGCTAATGTCAAGCGACTTAGCTTTTAGTGAGGTCAGCAACTGGCCTGCTGTGTTCACTGAAGAAGGGGAGCTAATTCTGGGGATTCTTTCACACTCCATAGGTACAAATACCACTACAGGCACGTGAGAATGTGCGCAGGCAGGGACATGGATGTTGCAAACTATTATGGTGCTAAGCTGGGTTTTACAAGCAATAGCTACAACTTCATTTATGCTGTATAAATAATAATACTTCCTCACAGGCTCATGCTCTGGGCAAGACAGTGCAGTCCTGCACCCCTCCCAGGGCTCCTGCCTTGTCCTGGTTTGGTCGTGAGCTAGCCGAAGCCACAGGGCTCTTCCCTGCAGACACCAATGCAAGACATCCCCACGGCCCCAGCTGCCGCTGTTAAAATAACCAACTGCTCCAGCCCTTCCTTTAAAGACAGAGACTACTGGCCTGCTCACAAGGGGCAAGACATGACTATTCAACAAAAGCAGAGCTGCTACCAAGCTGTGTGACACTGAGGCAGGATATGCCAATCAAACGCCACGATAAAAGCTATCCAGAATGCTAAGAAACAAGGTCTTTTCACTCCTAACTCTGACTGTGGCAAGGAAATCAGTTCCCCATGACCATGAATTCAAGCTGAGGTATCAGCCTCAGCAATTCTCTCCTCGCTTTGCAGCAGCTCATTACCACAACCCTGTTCTTTCCTTGGGAAAATAAACTGCATTAAAAGGGGGCCAACCCCAGCCAAACTTTTTAAGTACAGAAGGGGACCAAGAGCTGGTAGAGCACAGAAGATACCAATTCCCTGCCTTGGTGGGTTGGCAGCATCACTGTTCCCCAGGCAGAGTGTGCAAGACAGCTCATGAGCAAGGAGAGAAGCATCACAAAACACCAGAATTTGTCTCCAGTAAATCCTTCAGTCAAAGCCTGTCCTTTACAGCTTTTCTTTCAGTCCTTTCCATCCACTCTTCCATCCTTCATAGCTTTGGTTTTGGTCCATCTCATCTTCCTCTCCTCCTGCCAGAAGCGTGGGCCATGGAGGTGGTAAGCTAAACAGTGAGTTAAAGCAGCTGCCTGTGCCACGTGCTCCTCTCCCCGTGAAACGCAGAAGCAGAGAGACTGGAAGGACTACTCACACAGTTTAAGTTACCTATTACACCGTTACACATTGCCTAATCGAGGTCTGTCTTGCAGCTATGAGACCTACAGGAAAAGGAGTTGATGAAGCAAGGAGCTCTGCCTAAGGGAGTGCTCACACTGGCCAGCAGCTCCTCAGCAGCTTCTCCATCTCGCTCCCATTTAGTCACCATTTTCTATTTCAGCTAACAGCATCGTGTTTTCTTCCCTTCCCTGGTCTGTGGCATGTCTCCTTGCCGGCCTGCAGGGAGCTGTGCTGTTGTGACCAAGGCACTACTGACATTCATTGCAGTGAGGGGTCACTCCAGCAAAAGCCTCTTGACTTGTGACACGTCAAGGCAGACTGTATTCCAAAAAGACCTTAGAAGTCATTTATAAATGCCACAAGACAATGTGCTGTATAGGAGTGGTAACAGTGAAAATGTAATGCAAGTTGGCAGCTGCATGAATGCTGCTCTTTTGGGAAATGCTCTTTGTTACTGATATACTACATTTAAGTATCATACGAGAAAACAGGCTATTAGTCTAATCTTCTGAAACCACAAGGGACTGGTGATAGTTTATTTCTCATCTGACCCATACTGTTATAAGGATTTCCTCAAATAAAAGAAAAAATTAAAAACACGAACCCCCAAAACAAACCAGAGCAAACCACAGTGCACATCAAAAAGCTTAACCATACCCTTTGATGAGGAACCTTACCTGCCTCCTAGCAAGGAAATGTTGATGGTGGCCAAACTTTAGGAAATAACTAATTTACAACACTTCCTTTACAATATCCATTTAAAAATTGTACTGATAAAAGCAGTTTTAAAATAAACCTCTAATTCTTTTTTGTAACTCAAAATGTATACACTTAGGGATAATGACAATCACGTAATCCACAAGGTCTTTCTATTATTTTTATTATGTTCTTTGTATTTATTCCTCATGGAGTAGGAGCTTTGGCTACTGGTATAACATGGGCAAGTGGTATGGAAATTTCTCCTTATGTCTCATTAATATTTTCTTACCTGATGTATAACATTCATTTCACATTAGTCTTGTCTGGCAGTCTAAGGCATCTAATATTAGGCTTTTTTGTTCTACACAGTAATTCAATTTAGAGTAATTCAATGTATGTTATAATTGAAAACCGCAGCTCATTAATTTCTAAACACTCTTTGTATTTCAGACTACACCTGCTCCTTTGGCACATCCTTTATTTTGAATCCGTCCACTTCTTCCTGAATAAGCTATGTTGCTATGATACATGTGCTGTCACAGTTTCTTTCTTCAACATACTCTCAGTCCATAATCATACTTCTGTAGCATAAATAAGACTAAGAGTGCAAAGTCTCCTAATCCTTCGTTAATTATCACTTGACTCAACCCCATGAATCAAGGTAAAAACAATTTTTAAACTGAAGCTATACTAGAGTTGTGACATGGACATGCAACATCCTTGCAAAATTTATAACGATAAAAACCTGCTTATGGACCACCTCACTGTAGAAAAATTACAAAATGGGCTAACTCCCAGCGTCCATGGGCACTCCTTGCAGACCCTGATTACCAGTCTTCTAGGTGCATGTGTGTCCATGCACATAGCTGCACCAGCGCTGTGGGTCAAGGTCTAAATTCATTTTATACAATGCAGACTCAGAAAATGAGGTAGGCTGATCACCCTTCAAATGAGTCTCTCGTGTAGGCTCCCACTATCCTTGCCTAAATCTCTATTTAAATCAGGACTGATTTGAAACCTGCAATGAATGAAACCAGAGTGGAATTGGCAGTGGAATTATACTCTTCTCCCAGAGTCAAATTATCAGTTATTATCAAATGATCAGTTTATTGCCACCCATAAAATCTTCTAATCCCTGATCATATTCTCAGAAAAGGCTCATTTTACATTCTGTTGACCAGTGTTCCAATTTTCTCATTTCTCCTTTCCCACATATGCTTCATCTTTCCTATTTATTCCCTCTGAGTTTCCTAATTAACATTTTAAAATGCCTCTCATGAAAATTTTCATATAAGGGCAGGAAGCATCCATTTCCCTAGACAAAGCTATAACTGTTAAAAATTCTTACTTGAGACAGGCACTCAAGACACCATTGTCTCAAATGGTCAAACCCAGAATCTTGGAAACAAATTTAAATAATGTCTTGATTTGAAAACTGAATCATTTTGAATGATTCAGAATGAGGCTGGCAATGCAACTCCCCATCATAAATTTGGGCTAGACAGATTATTTACCTTTTGGGGGAGAAGCAGGCCTTGGCATGTGGACAGGTTATACAACTTCTGTTACACAGGAGGGACTGGGGGGGTTATTTTGGTTTTGAGTTTTTTTTTCCCCCCGCAAGTCTGTGGTTTCTTGCAACACTATGTTTAGTTGATTTGTGTTTTCAGTTGAAATACGCTAGTCCTAGGTCCCAATCAGTAACTCAAAGATCTGAAATTTGGGATTTCAGAGGCATGTGTCTTTGGACAGAAGCTCTTATTTTGAGTATAGGGCACATAGAAGCTAAAAGATTAATTTTGGGGTATAGTTCCATTTCTTAAATTCATTGGCAACATTCAAAATTATTGGCAATAAACAAAACATTTATCCACCACAACTGCTTTCTTCTTACTTAGTCACATTTTTCATCTCATCGGGCATTTTTTTATTTGTACTGCCACCACCTTCCAGCTCTTTAAGTGACATTGCTCATAAGATTTCTAACACTGAGGTTGTTTGCATTTTCAACAATAAAAATAGCTCAGGAGAATTAACCCATTGGGCTGATAAAAAAAATTATCCAGAAAGCTCTCAGCATTATCAACTTGCTGAGCAGTGAGCCTGCCTTGTGAACTCCAGTGTGTGACAGAGGTGATTGGCAGCTTGCAGGCACCAGGCTGCAGTGCTGCGACAAATGCTAGCAAGGATTTGGAGGCTGCAGTAAATGAGAAGCTGTCACTTAAGAGACTGAGCACTTCAAATTCTGTGAAAGATAACACATGATACTTTTTGCAATTTTTGTGCATTTGTATTAAACACATCGTTACTCTAATCATCAGCCAATTCACAGAAATGCCTGAATGCAAATGTAATTCATTACCATATTAACTTTGGTAAATGCTTCAAGACATTTCCAGCAACGTAAAATCATCAGAAATCTTCAACCAATAAACTATTTAATACAAGATATAAAGCATAGAGCTTTTAAAATGTCTCACTGTAACATGCAAAATGGAAATTGGGAATACAGCCTTTCATATTTTCACAGTATTCCTCCACTGTTCTCTCAGGAAGGGGAAAAGCTGCATGCCTTTAAGTGCTACTAATCTAATTCACGAATTGGAAATTATAAAAAAACTTAATAAAACACATCCACATATGACTAAGGTTTAATAGAGGACATTATACTTTGTGATACTAACTGTAATGTTCCTTAGGCAAACTATTCCAAACTACTTTAGCTCTAACCAAATGCAATAATGATCCCCACTAAAAAGCAATATAGTTTAAGTGTGTTATGATATGAACTTCACTATTAGAAACACATCATCCTGTAGTTATCTTGGAAGTTGTATGGATGTAAGGAATATCAATACCAAGGTGACAAGGATTAGAGCAACAACTGTTGATCAACTGAGAACCAGATTTTTCAGTATGGCGATTCTTCGCTTGCTTAAACATTAGGACTGTAGGAACAGTGAATGCCAGAAGCAACACTATTTCTAACTGCTGATGCCATGCAGAAAAAAGGTTAAATATCGAAAAGTTTAATGTTCTAGAAGTTAATGATCAAAGGAAGACTTTGCAGAACTGTCAAGAGTTGCTGTCTTTGCTGATGAGTGAGTGTGACAAGTTTGAAGTAATGAGAGCAAGCAGTTTATTGAGCTTAGTAACAAAACTGCTCTCCTTACTTTGTTCAAATTCAGAAAAGTAAAACATTCAGCTAGAGACTAGAACTAAGCATGAGAAGTTTTATCTGAAAATATCTTTTTCCTTGTTAAAGATTAAAAGGAAATAAACAAGGGCTAGAACAGATCAGCTTCTGCGGCATTAACCACATGACAAGTAGTCGTTCTTTTTTTCTTTCACAGTCTAATACTTCATTTAGGCACCTCTAGCTACTTCTCTTTCTGCTACCACTTTTAAAACAAGCATTTAACTCTTCATGGGTCTTACGGGTTTGGTAACCACTTATGAATGGGCAATTATTAGCGGAGCAGATGCGCCTGCCTATCAGGGGATTCTGTAACCGAACGAGGGGCAACACACCAGACTGCCACAGCTCCACATCCTTTCCATCTTTGTACGCAAGCCAAGCGGCATGTATTTGTACTTGTAAGCATGTAAACAGTGACCAATGTAAAATGCTTTCTTCCCTCCCATCTAAACAAAAAACAACCCCCTGCCCCCCACTGCAAACAGTATAGAGAAGAAGGAGCTTATCTGAATAATAATAGTGAAGAAAATCCCTGGTAGTCAGACTCTTAGCACAGATTTATGCAGGCTACACCGAGTTGCAGTGGGTATACAACACAAGACATGTTGGGTATTAGTTCACAGCCAAAGGTGCTACCACTTCCCCACTTCCCGCAGCCCCAGCTTTTCCTTGGGCCTCTCACGTTCAACTAGTGACCAGACCTGACCCTGCCTAGTTTATGAGATTAGACACAATCATAGCCCAAGGTGATTATCACCAGCTATACAGTGTCACATTATAAAGTCTAAGTGAGGTAAGAAACTTGTAAATAACAAAATTATCCTTTTATAGGGCTCTTAATTCAACAGTCCAGTCTGTTTCCTGTAGAAGTGATTAGTAATAGAAAATAATTAGGAGATGCCAGATGGGAGGAGGAGTTGAAAAAAAAAGACTCAAAACTCACACAGCTAAGGAAAGAGAACAACAAACGAGGGAGCTGCCAGCTAGCAACCCACCACAGCCCCTCACCGTCCTGGAAGCTCTTTGCATAAGTAATCAATGACAACCACATGCCTGCTTTAGAGGCTGCTCTGAAAGAGACCCACCTTCCCCTTTCTGTGGCCACTGCATGGATTATTCAGTTGTGAGAAAGTGAAAAAAGTCAAGGGAAACTACACGGTTAAAAAAATTTTTTTTTTTTTTTTTTTTTAAAATCCTTAGATATGGCTATGAGGTGTCCCCACTATACATCTAGGTAGCTTCTTTGGAAACCACAAGCAGCAGACTCCTACAGCATGTTAGGCCTGAAGCCATGACAGTTCTCCATTGCTCATCAGGAGTTGAGCTGGACCTCTGTATTTCTGTGTGCCATCTATTAAGGTCCACCAGGATGGGAAAAACCTATCTCACCCTAAAGAGTGCCCAAAGAAAGCTATCCTCTCTGGCTTTTCAAGAGCTAAGGGAGATTCCTTCCTTGCTCCCTGCGATCCTTCCTGTGCTAGCCTACCTCAGTTAAAAAGGAAGGAAACTTCTGCCGGTACACATAAGAGAAGCTAAGGCTATATGGCACTTTTTGAAAGGCACTAAAAATGCAACCATATCTAAACCACCAAGCATTAGAAACCCTGGAAAGAACTGCTGGTGAGGGCTTCACGCTGACTTACCTCACAACACTGAGAAACACAGGAAAAGAATAAGAGCTTATTTGTTGCTAATGGTTTCATTTTATCAGTAACACCACAACCAGTATTCTTCACATTTAATTGCACAGCAACTGTACTGCTTTACAGTCTTTTTAACAGTTATGTACACAATTTGTTTTACAAAGGCTCACAAGGCATACACTGAGGGTAATTAACTCTGCACACTTTTTGCTGAGGGTCTGGTTTGTGAGTCTGAGACACCAGAGCCCCGGATTTCACATGGCAGCTGCCTGTCTCAGTATAATTAGACACTCAACTTTCTGAAAACTACATCTGTCTGTACACATCTCACATGCCAGATAACGAAGGAGCCACACTTACATGAAAAAGCAGAAAGTAGCGTGAAAAGTCATCTGAGCAAGCAGTCAAGTAACTTGTACCCATGACAAAAGGCTGAAGTGGGATGCCGATCCTCAGCTGTGCTTATCTACAAAATGGAGGAAACCTCTCTACAGGAGTAGCATCGTGAAGGGAGGCGCACTGTGGATTTGACATGCAACCTGAACTAAGGCACTCATCACTGTCTGAAGTTTGTAGAGCCTTATTTGTTTTGAACCTTGCAATACTAGACCAGCAACATAGAATCAGGCTACCAACACAAGCATGCAGCTTTCATTTCAAAATAATCCCACACATTATTGTGTGAACATTAAATTAATGTGCTTTCAAGGCACACACACAGAGGCAGGCAGGTGTAGTCCTTTGAGGCTAAGTGGAATCAGCTGGGATGCCATTTGTAACCTGCAGGAACTAATAAGAGCACAGCTGACACCAACCAGGGCTGGCAAGGAGAGAAGAAGAAAGAATATGGCCTTGGAAAACCAGAAAAGTTATGGGATCGTGTTTAGCACTGCAGTTGAACTACACGCCCAGTGAGAAACCCTTAAAAAACAAGTCTGGCTTGCTAATTTATCCTTTATAAGCACGAGATACTGATAAGAGAAAAACTAGATATTCTGTGACCTGGGGATTAAATTAGTAAAGTTTATGCTTCCCTTAGAAGCTCTGAATCTTAAAACAAGATCAGTTTATATAATCTTTTTGTGTATCAATTTTACTGCCACACTGAGCAAAATAAGGGCTTAGGTTACTCTCAGTGATTTTGAGCAGAAAAAGCATGTTGCAGTTTGGAGAAAACAATTTTCTTTGTGTTGTTGCCTGCACACTGGACAGCACATGCTATTAGCCTCCTTTCTCAGGTTTAATAAACATACAGGTAAGTTAAAAACATATATGCTCATAAAAAGGCATCATAAACATTTGCAGTCTTAGTTTGAACTGTATGTGTCACATATAATGACATATACAGCACTAGATCCCTACTGCCATAAATGCTAATGCACAGAAAGGCAAGATGAAGAAGACTGAGGCCAGGGCAATCTCTGCAGAGTACAACATTGCCGATACGCTGGAGCAGCTACCTAAAAAGTAGGCTTGTCTTTCATCCTGCTAGGAACTTTCTTGATATTGACAAAATTGTCCATGCTTTGAAGTCTCTGCTGAAAGATGGGTTAAACCCAGAAGAAATAAATAGAAGTTTCTGCCTTCCACAGAGTTATGTTTTATTTATAAATTACATTAAACTTATGGAGTGATTGTCATGGACACCCGCGCAGGGACTGGAAGGGAACATTTGTGAGAAAAAGAGTTGACAATCTCCTCAAGTTAACCCATGGGATTCTTCAGTGCCTCAGTCTCCTGTGTCTTTAAATGTACTTTAAGCTAAACATTTATTAGTTGTACTTCTAAAAACATTATTGCTTTGTTGCTACCCTTGTTATAGCTACAGCTTGTCTAGAGGTTTATCCATTACATAACTTAATTTTGTTAGAAAAGATAGGTAATTCGAGTAAATGGAAATACACAACTTCCAGCATCAAGATTTCTTCACTCTCAAAGCACACTTTCCTCCCTGATTATTAAGACCATGTCTTCTTTTTAGTCCCCATCAGTCCCAGCACTGGCATTACTAGGCACAAAACGTCGTTGTTCAAAGCTGTCTTCCTCCATCAGACACCTTGCTAAGGGGACTTACGCTTCTACGACAGACTGCTGTAACTTCCTCAGCTACATTTTCTGATGTCCTTTCACTGAAGATAAAATAAGCTTTGGTGAAGGAAGGTTTAAAGCAGATCTTATTAACAGATTTAATTGAAAGCAAAAGTAGAAAATAGTGGCGTTAATGAAAATATCAATGTCAGTTCAAGGTTGAAAGTGAGACTTGCCCCTCTGCAAACACCCATAAACATGACCGTTGATTTTGTGTGTGGAAGCTGTTATGAAACTGTTAGAAATGTACACAGAGATTGCAGTTAACTTTGTGATCTGGATTATCTTCAGAGGCAGGCTTAAAAGCATGTTTCCTACTAAAATAACACAGATTTAAATTTCCAGGTCTCCTTGCATAGGGTTGCAGACTATCAGCCTTCATCACTATGGAGGAAAAAATAGTCTCACCACTAAAGTCATTAAAAATAGCACAAAAGAATCTTTTGTTGGGTGACTGCTGCCACAAACGTTCTCTCAGTTCTTTCTGTCTGTAGGAATTGAACCGAATGTAGTACACTCTAGAAGGGGTCTTTAATTAATTTGCAGCCACTGAAGTTTCTTGAAGAAATAGCACTTATCACCAAAGTAAACATGAATAAATGTGATTCAGTTGCTATCCTAACATTAACCTCAGCATTTCATTCTGAAAGATGGGGTAACTCATAACTGATCATTTAATTTTCTCATAACAAATATTAAATCTTGAATAAATCAGTCATACAACTTCTTACATTAATATCTCAAAAGCATGTCAGAATGAAAAAAAATCATGTTTTGCAGGGCTTTCAGGATGGGGTTTGATATATGTATCTAGGTATTAATTTCTGAGAGCTACCATTTATATAAGGTATTTAACTGAATCAAGTCATCTGCTCCAAGGCCATAATTACCTTTGAGAGTGGAGAATGTTCAGAGATCCATCAGTATTCAAGGCATGTGAGGAACTGTAAATCTTTTGATACTGGGTATTATTTCCACTTCCATACTAGGCCATACAGACTGAATCCACTTGGGAAGCCCACTTTCAAATGAATCTTAGCCCTCTCTTAATACACAGACCACAACGGCCGCACAATTGAGTTTTGAAAAATCTGCAGACTGTTTTGGGAACCAGCATTACCTTTTTAGCACAGCAGCTAAAATATCTATTTAGAGCATTTAAGCATGACAAGCACTCTCCTGTTTTCAGTCTCCACTCCTCCAGTTACCTCTGACTATTTATTAATTTTTTCATAGATTATGAAAATCATAAATCACTAACCAGGGATTTTAATTTTAATTTAAAAAATATATTTCTATATGGTAAGCAGTCAAATTCCTTCTCGTAATCCATACTGTGTAGTGGATTATATTCTCATGCTTTTCCTATTAAAAACTGCATCTTAAATCACACCACAATATGGTCTCTTGCAGGACTCAGTACTTTGGAGTATTGTGATTTGTGTCCTATGATCCTCATCTAACGATTGCATAATTTTTGTCTTTTCATCTTTTACAGTCTTTAAATCCTTCCCCTTTACTAAGGCTCATTTTTAACGTATTGCATATGACAAGTCACCCAACACACACTAAATTCTTTTACTATAAAGTAATTGCTGAAAGAGCAGGGAACAAATAAAGTATTATTAGTGCATGCTGGGAGGCATCTAACACAAATCTGTGGCACCGAATTCAAGGCTAGGTGAAGGGCTCTTTAATATTTCATTCTCAAGTCTGAGGTGTGTTCTCTGGCCGCCCAATTTCCTCCACTTGATTTTATGGCAGAAAGCGGAACTACATTTCCACCAGCTGTTCCCCAGTCAAAGCCTGTGTATCTCTCCTTCCCTTCTTCTGAAGGGTTTATGTTTCATACACCACCCACACAGGATTGGGCAACAGTCGCAGGCACAAAGTTCAGATTTGCATCTGAACAGCCTCAGAGTCTGCAAATCTGGGAATATATTTTAGTTTAGAATGATCAATGTTCAAGACCCACGCTTCTTCCTCTCTTTACAAGAGGAAGAAACATACTGTGTAGGGAGAAGCTGTGTGGCTACAGTATAAAACTGATAAAGATGCATTAATTGCCAAATATTGTACCCCACAGAAATTTTCATCCTCACCGTGGGACTAATGGGCCAATGTTGTAGCAGACCGATCTTGCTGTTTGGATCATAAGACAATGGTTTTTCTCCTCATTGGATGTTGGACAATTTTCTTTGTGTTCTTTGTTAGAATTGTCAATATCGATGCAGTGATATTCTTTTTTATATTGGACAACAGGAATCACTCTGCCATCCCTCCCACCAATGAGAAAGAAAAACTACTTGACCCATTTATAAATGTCCTATAAGAAAGCTTCCTTATATCATGGTTAAAAGATTCATAGGAAGGTAAATACTATGTTATTCTTAATCAAAGTTTTCAAGTAAGTATCAATAACAAGAAGCCTGCATAAAAACGGTAAAAAGACCTTCTGAGCAATTTAGTAGAGGACACGTATATTTTTATTTTTGCATTCTTATTATTTTACCAAAGGAAACTTATAAACTAGCAGAGAGGTTGGGTCTTCTGTTTAAGTGAAAATGGAATCTCTCCATTGTTAACACTTCATACTAGGCAGGCTTTTAAAAAAGCCAGAGAAATATTTCCTGTCATCCAGTACCCATGCTTTAAATGCAAATTATTTGTCAAACAAGCATATATCACATGATTTCAATGTTGTTTTTTTTTTTTAAATAAAATTAACCAGCAGATGTGATTCAGTCACCTGCCCGAACAGTCTTCTAGCCACTCGGTTATGTTCTCCCAGGCTGTCAGGGTGACAGATTTAGCAGGTGTGCAAGCAGGCAAGTCCACCATACAGTAATGGGAGACACTTGGGAAAGCCCTCCGAGGTCTCCTCTCCCCACCACTTCTATGTTGTACATAGCCACCACCCCCCACAAGACATCTGGTGAAGCCACCACTGTATCTCTCCCCCTTACCATGCTCCCCACATCCTGTGACTAACAGAGGAGGAAGAAAGGATTTGGCAAGCCTTAGCTGGACACCGGGGCTTGTTCCAAATGCTGAGGTTGCTGCTGGGATCAGGTGTTGGTTGTGGGGCTGAATGCCTTACTCCCCTTGGAGATTTGCTGGGTGAAGTGACACTCGGGACTCTGTGTCATCTTCCAGCAAAGACCCTGAGAGGTCTAAAAGCAGCAAAGGTGTCACCTCTGTGCCACTCCACAGCAAAAAGGATCACACTGTGCCTTCCCCATGCAGCCATAGGTAGTAAACTGGATAATGACTTGAAAATTAAACTGAAATCTCCACATTTAATTGTATTGTGATGTCTGTGTGCCGCATTGCATCCACATCAACACTGTTCCAAGAAAAATAAAAGGAAAACGCTCAAAAGCTGGACTTCAGGCCAGTAAACACCATTGTTGTTGAATTATGTTGCAGATGAAGCCTCTTATAACCTCCAGTTATAGTTGCTTATAATTTCCAGACAAACAGGGTGGGATGTTGCAATTACGTGACTAACCTCTCTAAAGGTTTTTCACCTAAAATTTCAGTCTGTGACAAGTATTTAATAGTTCTTGAGCGATTTCATTAAAAATGTTTCAAAACAATAGGCATACCTTGTTGATGAGTCTGACATAACACCATGTAATCTATGGAAAAAACAGCATTCTTCAATAATAATCATTGAAATCCCTTTATTATGAAAACTTTTTCATCTATCTAAAACAATGTTGTGACAGACCAGAGTTCTGTTGTCACTTGAAAGTTGCTAAATGCAGGAAGAGTTAATTTTATGAAAGAAACCCAAAGCAATGACTTCCAGAACTCTTACAGAAGATTTTTGCCCAGGCTTTGCATTGTAATGAACTCTTTATGATAACATGCAGAAAAATCCTTTTGAAAATGCACGCTGCAAGTCAGTGGCTGTCAGGAATTGCAACCGATAACTCACCCTTCTACTACTGGTACCTAACAGGCAAGAAACTGGATGTTTGACATGGTCAGCCAGCATCAATATCCCCACCAGTTATTTCTTTTGTCAAAATGATCTGATAACAGTGAAGATTCACACTTCGAGCTAAGTTGGGTGCTTCATCTCTCAGCAAATTCAGTGCAGGATGACAGACCCTGATGGAGAAGGATTTGAAGGACCAAAGCCAGGAGCCTCCTCTCTCTGTGGACACTATATGAAGCTTAGTTTCACTATAATAGTCATGTATTTGGAAATTATCCGTGAGACCTTTCCTCCACCTCAAGAAAAACAGAAATCACAGAGATACTTCTGATTGGAAAGACAAACAGATGATCCCAACTAGAGTTAACATTTCTTCTAAGTACTATAAGCATATCAGACACTTCTAAAGTCATTCTGAAGTTTGTGAAATAGGGGAGCATATAGAACTAGTATACATGCATTGACACCTACACATATGTAAAAATACAATTTAAAAAGACTTTCATATGTCAGCTTTTCAGTAAACAAAGTATTTAGTTTAACATGATGGAATTGACATTGTTTTCTTTTTAAGTTTAGTCTCTGTCACACAAATGAAGTTTCAGGCAGCTGCTTTGTCTGCCTCATACATTCCCAACCTCCTTTAATATTTCTGTTTTCACTGATTCTAAGATTTCTTTGTTGTTCTTTTTCCTTTTATAATCCAGGACATAGTTAGTTCTCAGCTGATACTGCAACTCTCTGAAGAGAGCAATCCTTCTTCATAAGTCTGGCTGAGGCCAAAAACAGCTCTGTCAGCTTCTGACAGGCTGAACTTAGCCAAGTGAAATGTTTTAACATTTTATCATCTTAATGAACAGGCTTATTTATAATGTGGACAACTTTACTGTCATTGTATGCAGACTTCTGAATAGATTATGGAATGCATTTGTTTGGGGAATGCTGAATATATTAAAAATATAATTTTTGACCAAAGGGCTAGTATTTGTAGAATAAAATTCTATATTAAAAAGAATATAATTTATTATCTCTTTATAAAGATATAAATATATCATTATTAGATGAATAAAATAATCTAATGATTTTAGATTACCTAAATTTAATCTAAATTAAATTATCTAAATCTGAAATAAATTTTAAGATTAAACGTTCCCAGCCCATTTGAAATAAAGGAATGGCTTAATGGTAACATCTAAATGTGAAAATATCTGAGGAAAGGAACCTCACAGTGATAAATAACTAACCCCCAAATCATAGAAATTTGCCATATGCAAAAATTTCCATTTAAAAAACCCTATAACCAGTTTAACTATTACTATTAATGCAATACTGGAAATAAATATGTAGACTAAATATCTACAGATACCTTTAGCACTTTATAACAGAGGGGGAGGGTTAAAAGTACGAAGTAAAAAGTCTAATAAAAAGAAGAGTGTGGGTTAACAATTGCTTACCCTCTTTTCTGCTACCTCATCCTCTCCTGTAGACTCTTTGCCATCATGTTCATCTCTCAGGGTTGGCATATGTTTTTTGTGTGCTGGCTCTCTGTTTAAAGTTGTATATCCTATGTGTTCATAAATTGGATTTATTGTCATCTTGGCAATGTATTCAGCTGCCTTCGTTTCAATATAAAGAGTAATCAATCCATCTGTCACCAGGTCATGGATGGACTCAAAACGTTTCTCCCCAACAAAGTGCTTTCCATCGTAGTAGAGTCTGAAGTTTCTGGTTTGACTTCCAAATCTGCCTCAATGAAATGGGAAAGTTTTTTTTTTAAACAGCAGCAGAATAAAGAAGAGTAAGCAAGCCTTTGCAAACAATAAAAAACACTTTATCACTTAAAGCTCTGACTATGCTCTGTGTCTGGTCCAGACAAGAATGAAAAACTCAACTACTACTTAGCACAGATAGGAAGGAGAGATCAACAACAACTGCACATAGAGAGCCAAAACAGTGACTGTCCCAGAAGGAGCTGTTTGTTCTCTGATTCTTTTAGCCCCTCCATTATCCTGTGGAAAAACTGAAAATTGCTTCACACCCTTTATGGCTTTTTTTAGTACTTTACTACTGCATCGCTGTAGTCAATTTGCTTGGCTCTGATATGAAGAGTTCTCATAATAGAGTCCTCTATTACAGTTGATCAATACGGAGTTTTGATGCCGTCTCGGACCTCTGCGCCCCTGCTTGCTTGCAGGAAGAGGCCATTCAGGGTTCAGCTGAGCTTCAGTGCCAACAATTACACTGAAGCAGAACCGCTGCCAGAACTGGAGCAGCACAGGACAAAATGGCACAAGGGCAAGCATTCTTTATTCCTGGCCAAAGGCCAAGGACTAACTCTTCAAGCTTTGTACAAAAGTCCTCTGTGTTATGCTTGTTAAGTCCTGAGCTTCAAGCAAATCTTTGTAATATACAGGATCTATAACGCATAAGCTATCTGACACTACCAGTTCTGCAGTCCAGGTGGAATAAGATTTCAATACAGCCTCTTAGCAACCATAAGAATGCCAATTTTACTGGAATATTAGCATATTTTAAACAAACCGTACTTTGAATCTGCAACAATTTTCTGCCTGAAAGCAATCTAAATGTGTGAAAACACACCAGTGTTTGCACTTGGCAACAACCAATGTATTTCCTGTGGAGAAGATGGTGGCAAGAAGCTGCTTTCACAGCTCACTCCAGTGTCATTCCTTGGTCAGACAGCAGTAAGGGTGGCTGCTCAGGGTATTGGGCTCCCTTGTGAGGTCAGATCTGCCAAATAAATATTAAAAACTGAATTTGAAAGGATGGATTGCATTCATTTTACAGTCAAGTGCTTCACAGCAGATGTTGAGGAACAAAGTAAACACTGGTGCTTTGCTGAAGTGGCTCCTTTTCAACGGAGCCTTGCCAAACAGGGGAAAGCATAATTGTAGACCATGTTTCAGGTGAAATGTTGCACTCTTTTTGCAAATATGGGCAAAACCACTTTGTTTTGTTCTGTATTTTTTTTTCTTGTTTTCTGAATCAAAATGCCAAACATCCCCATCCCCCTATCAATAATCTGACAGCGACTGTAACTTCAGGAGCTGGTATTTTCACACAACGCTCAAAGGTGAGGGGGGCCCTCAGGAATCTGTGTCCTGCTCAGTAAGAAAAGAGGACATGATGTGTACGAAATACCTGGGCATTTTACTGGAAACGACTTGGTACTTCTATGCATATTTTTATGCCACACAACCTAAAAGTTCACCTAATCAAATGGAGAAGCAAGAAATTACAAAACAACAAAAAGAAATACATTTTTACCCAATGCTAATTTTATCACAAGATGCAATTCTGAGTGAATACTAATCATTCAGAAAGCAGAAAGTTACAGCAGAAGGGGTAGGAACATGTTCAGGCTCATTCTTCAAAGCATCTTTCTACTCAGTGTAGAGTGTGGCAAACAAGCTTTGACCATGAGACTTACTCCCTGCATACCCTCTACTGTCAGAAGTCACCAAAAGCCAAGAGTGCTCAGCACTTCGCAGTGCCAGAGTAAGCAACCTTCATTGTCTTCTGCTCAAGCCAGTGGGAATAATGCACATGGAGCACACACAAGCACTATGATGTTAAAATTTGACAGGAGAACTGAATAAATTTGAAGGTGAAGAATAGTGTGCCTTAAATGACAATATGCAATAGAAGTATTTTTATTAAGAGCTGTGGCAGGTGACCTGCAGCTCTAATCAGTAACGTACACTCTGACAGTACTTACAGCAGAGTTTTCAACAAACTGAAGGTCACTTATTGCTCTTAGCTTTCTAGAAGAGAAAGTATTACAAAGTATAATTACATCTTACAAAGAGACCATAAGAACAAAAAAATTCTCAGGGCCTGTTACTAGGTACACATGGTGTCTTGATTTTAGTAACATCCTCCAGAGTCTAAACCAAAGTTCTGAAGACCAAATGCAGAGAACGAACAAAAGTTCTTAAAGGATTAATCCCCTTCCCATCAGGGTCAGTAGATGCATGGTTCTACCCCAGCTACTGAGCAGCCCCTGTGCTGTACATCTGTTCAGACTGCTGCACATAAAGCATGTCTTTAAGACATACTACAAGGAATAGGATTCCCAAAACTACATAACCTTTATCCCACTGCTCCTGACCCACATTTCAGCACGAGTATCTCACTGACAATGTTCCGCAGTTTTAATTCTTTAACAGCAGCCCATGCTTAAACTCATCTCTCATGTAAACCTCACAAACAGACTAAAACTTCCTCCTGTATGGATCTGGGGAACTACACATCAATTTCTTTTGGCATGTGTGGCCTTCCAAAGGTACATTAAAATACATTATGATAACTTAACAATTACCACTTAAGGTATTTAGACAAACAAATTACTCTGCATCAGTGTCGTAACCACTTGGAAAAGGTGCTTGTGTATCAGCTGCAAGAGGTGAACAATTAATTGTTTGCCCATATCTGATTTCCCATTATTTCCAAATCAAACTTTTTTCTCTCGATTAATTTCTTATTGGATACATTGTAGGGAAATGTATTGTTTTTCAAATAGAATCCTATTAGCAACAAGGAGGAAAAAAAAACCCAAATCCCCACAAAAATCAATGAAACACCAATCTCTTACAAAGACTGCACCATCAATAATGTGCTTCAGAATCCTTTTTTATTTCTTTCAAACTCATTTAAATTTCTTTCTGACCACAATACGATACTATTTTTATCAAATTACAATACAAATGCAAATACATGGACAATTGTAAATGATCAATTAAAATTTAATTTTCAGTCCTTTCAGTCTTACTTAAAACCATGGTTTAAATTTTTCTATTAGCAAGAATATTTCCTTATGTTTACTTTCTATAAGATTACTGCAGCCTGGCTAATTATACATCACCGTGGCAACTAAGCAGAGCCAAGATTTGATATTTCAACTTCCTGATGGTCTCTTCCTAAAGGCAAGCACTAGCACCAGCTGTTTTTTGTTTAAGAAATAGAAAGCAGGACACAGATAATGTATGTTCTCTTTTGGTTTAAACAGGGAAACATTACATGTTTTTCCAAGAAAAAGAAACAGACCTCTGACATGTCAAACAGTCTCATTGTGTCCACTGTGCATTTGTTTGCAAGCAGCAGGACTACAGATAAAAGACTTTTTTTATTCCAAGTTGTCTGAAAAGCAATCACTCTGTCTAGTCCCTTTGGTTGCCAGTGGGGCAGAGTGGATAACAACGTGGGAAAACGGATTAAATGGTAGAGCAAATGTGGCTAGTAATAAAGAACTGAGGAGCTGAATTAGGTATCATAGCATGAGAGAGACTGGCTTCAGACTCAGCAACCTTCTCTCTATGCAGCATTCACTGACGAAACAAAAGGAAGAAGTGAAGGACTGAGAGCCCATCCGCATTTTCTTACCATCTAAGATGATGGATTTTACACTCCACATACAGAATTGTACAGTAGCTATTCACCTCTTTCACAGGCTATTTTATGATGAGAAGAGTATCTAGACAAAGGCATTATTTAAAATGTGTAGCTGCAACCAGACCACAAAGTTAACACCCCTCGGGGCTACTTGTGTCCTCATTAGTTTCAAGCAACTTCATACACTGAGCTGGGAAGTCTTAAGCTCTGTACATGTGCCTGAAGGTCACTTGGACTTAATCTTCCCTTGGAGAAAAAAGTGTCTTAACGTGCTTTGCGGCCAGAAGGTAAAAGTCTCACTTAAAATTAGGTGCCAGAATTTCAGCTCTAACTTCTGAAAACTCTCAACCAACACTTAAGACTAGAGTCTTGACACTCCATAAAAGCCACAGAAATATAAGCAAACTTGCAATCAGGAATGTCTCCTAATCATGCTGTGTTCATGTGAAAGAAAAATTATTCCACAGATCCTCTCTTGGCCCATTTCCTTGTCAAAGAAACACAAGTCTTGCATGCAGCCAAAACCTCTTCTACAGAGCTATCCCTGAAGGTCTCCAACTCCCAACAGCAGCTCATTTTTGTTTTTTTTATTTTTTATTGGCAACAACATTTCTGAGGATGGTCAGCAAATTGTGGAACTTACCATCTTCCTAGAGTAGTTACCTGACAAATAGCATAATCTCCAAAACCTTAGCAGTAGTTTACAAGAACAAAATCAGCATAAATGAAATCAAATGCAGTAGGGATTGAATGTAAAGGTGCATCTTAAATAAATGGAGACAAAAAGTCCTTATTGTCTGATATGGCTGAGAAAGGTGGCAGAGTACAGTCACTATAGAGAGTTTTCTTGTGCTGTTTGGAAGGGCAGCATTGGCTGGCCAGATGGCTGTTGCTTGATGAACATTAATTACGTATAAAGTTATTGCTAAACCCTGATCAGACCCATTCGCTAGCTGAATGCATGATAGTTTAGTTTAGCATGGAAACAGTGTGGCATCCTTCAGAACGGAAAACAAATCCCTTCAGCTCACCCTGTCTGATTGGGATCAAGTAAAAAAATTCAGAGCTGGTGCTGTATCATTGACAACAGCTTCTCAGCAATCTCTCAGTTGAGGCTGAAGACTGTTTACCTGCATCACTGCCCAGACTTCCTTGTCCAAGACGGAAACAACAGCGTGCAAATAGCATGCTGCAAACAGCACGCAGGGAGGAGCAGAGCAATGACGCTTTCTTGTGGATCGTGAGCACTGTCAGGGACAGCACAAGTGAGAGAGAGAGACACCTATTCTAGGGCATCGGCAGTAGGTAACAGCTGCTGAAAATAATGAAGACTAAAAGTGTTATCAGCCCTTGGTACCTGTAATGGTGTGTTTCACAAATAAATAACAAAATAACAAGAAAAGTAATCTTTTGTCTCAATGTCTTATTTTACTTTTAACAGCTGATTTTCACCACCTCAAACTCAGAACAAATGTCAGCTGATCAAGGACCATGTATGCTATTAATATGCAGTAAGATCACTTAACACTAAAGATCACTCTTAATGTTCTTGATCAGTGATAGATCATTTGAAAATAATATTTTTGGTTCTGAAAAGAAGCTCTTGTACAGATGTATTACCTCTTCTTAGTACTGTGCTTGCATGCCCTATTCCATTTAATGTTGATATAAGTCCCTGAAATTGATCTGATGATTGAATCAGAATCAATACCAATGTTTTAGGCAATGTTTTACTGCTTTTTCTACCTGATGAAGCCTCCGTGGTTCCTGGGAAAAGACTCACTGTGGTTAGTGATTAAGATGCATTTGAAGTCTAGATACACATGGGAAAGTAGTAAAAGCCTGATATCTTCTCTTTAAATGAAAGCAGTATTTGGAGACCTATGTCAACATGCCTAGAATAAACACCTTCCAGAAACGTTACTAGCAGGGATGTTAGTAACTTTCACAGTTTCATATTAAGCAAATAGCTACGTTTCTTTACCAAAAACTTTTAAGAAATCTTGTCCAAGAGTTAATTTTAGAGTGTGACTTCATGCTACTGAGACCTTTTATATTACTTTAAAGCAGAACTGTGTTTTAATTCTTCTAAGCTAAGGTATCAACCCTCACCAGTGTCTGTTAAGCAAACTTCAAAATGCGTGTGCAAATTTTACTCTGCCTATGTATAACGTTTTCATTTTAGGTCATGTATGACATTGTTTTTCTGGTACATTTAGAAGTAGAATATCCTCAGATCTGTAACAGAAATTCCACTGCAACCATGCATACCATGGAAAGAGAATTGCCAAAGCATAATGCTCAAACATGTTCATTTTTGTTTCACTTCAACCCTTGTAGGAAAAGCTGCTGTAAGTTACTCATGACTGTCACATTTCTTTTTTGCTTCTACAGGTTTTCTCACACTAGAAGCAATTTGCTCTTAATTTATCTTACTTAGACAATATGCACACTTTAATTCAGTACATCAAGGAAACCCGAGTGGAAGACAAAGTGAAAACCCAAAGAAATGTCCTTATCATAAAATAGCTTTACAAGTGCAAAAAGGGTTTTTGGAGAGCTGAGTGGAAAAACATTGTATTTGTTGATGTTCCTGTTTTGGTTTTGTTTTTTAATGTTGTTGTTCAAGGTCTCAAAGTTTCCCTAAGATTAAAAATAGGTACAGTAAGATTTCTGTTCCAGAGAGATTTCATCAAATCTGATTTGCCTTAAGTCACTGTTAATCCCAACCTTACAGTGCAGGTTTACTTAACTTACTTAAAGCTATTACAGTTTGCTACTTACTTGTTTTCTCAATGTATTCTACCTCTGATCTTCTAGTAATCACTCACCGCTTTTTCCACGAACAGTGAGATTCACCAATATACTCATCCTGCTCTCTAAAATGGTTTTTCTTCAAAGTGCATTCCTTAACAATAAACAAGCATAATAATGCAAAATGAAATGGTTCCTGCATATACAATATGCACTGTTGGAGTTTTTGGGGCTACTAACAGCTTATCAATAAAGATCGATAGTGTTTCTGTTATTATATTCTGTTTTTCTAGAATACAATTTCTTCCTTCATGCAAGTGCAGCAGTAGGTGGGGCAGATCTCAATTTATTACTGAAACTGTTAGTGTTCATTTATTCAAGTTGTAAAAGAAAAAAAAATTTGCTTGATTCTCTTCCTAGCACCCATCAAATCAGAAGGAACTATACTTAACTCAGCTGAGCTACATCAAGTATGAAAGAGGGAGAGGAAGAGGAAAACTGGGCCAGCTAACATTTATTGACATCACTTGTTTTAGTGTTTGAATAATTAATAAATATTTTTATGAAAACAGTTATGAGATTAAACAACAATATGAAGCTATTGTGTGTAATTTTGAAAACATATTTATAAAGCATCCATAGTATCTACAGCTGAAGGACTTCTTTGCTTATTGATGAAGCACAAGAAAAAAGTTGTTTCTCCAAACACAAAGGTTTATAAATACATATTTCAAAAGCATACAAAAGAAGAGGCCAATCAAAAGGACTACTTGAAGATATATTTCTAACTAGCATTTTCTAAAAGCAATAGAGCAAAAAGGCATTCCAGTAGAACCTGCAGAAGACAGCAAAGATATGTATCCTTTTGACAGGGAAGGGAACAGGGGAGAAGAGAGTGCAACGTAAGCTATGTACATGTATACACAATTTGATTATAAACTGATTGCATTATAATTTGACTTTTTACTACTTCAACTCCAACAGTGCCTAAAAGCTTCAAACAAGGCAGACGTTATACACAATAAAAATAGTACAACACAGATTCCTGCTCAGGAGCTGTGACTGGCTATAGGCTGCGGGGTGGGGTACAACTTTTGAGTTTGTCTGGGCCATTTTTAAAAGACCCTAGACTTTTGTACTGAACAGGCACGTGAGACAATACAGGAAAGAAAATATCCTCTGTAATGGAGAAATGAGGCATGGAGAACCTAAAAGCCTCAAGCCAAGTCATACATGAAGCCAAGAAGTGAGCCTAGATCTGAGCTCCACCACAGTGCCTCACCACAAGCCCAGTGCCTCTACTGAGCACCAGATTACAGTAGACCTTTGTGGCACAGCAGGAGCTATAGTCGGAGGTGAAGGACACGGCATAAAATGAACATGAGCTATATGCACTGAGCACAGACAGCTCCTGGACAAGTTACCAAAAAGTTCACAACACCACCAAAGCATATTCCTCTGAGAAGTGCAGAACTTATATGAGCAGGAGAAAGACTGCAGCAAACCGAATTGCCAAAGATAAATTAGACACTCTAGCCAAAAGAAAACAGAGCTGACAACAACAACAGATGGGAAGAGGAGGGATGGAGAACAGGAACACTGCAAGAAGACATGAACCATAAGGAAAAAAGCATTCTAGTCTGTGGGAGGGCCTAGGTAGCCAGTTAATTACTCATTAAGGTTAGTAGCTCTTTATTATTATTCTAAATACTTAAGTGAAGGCAATGCAGTAGTGCCCAGGTGCACTTACATAAGGCAGATGACATGCAGGACAGCTATGCTGTTTTCTGGTAGCTGAACCTTCCACGTTATTGATAAAGTAACAGAGCATATTATTTATTATGAAAATTTATATAGGAAAAGAAACTGCTTTTACACAGAGGATCATTTAAATAGAGGTCCAATCGTTTTACTTTAGAGCAGAAAAGCAAGCTCCAAAATTTATCTAGCACACTTTTCCCTGGGGCTAGCACTAGCTCGGCATGATGTACCCAGCCAAAAGAACGACAGCTTTAGTTTCAGCAGAATTTAAGCCTTCATAAAAGAAATATTTGGCTCTTCAGAAGAGGGAAAAAAAAAAAAGGCCAGCATATTAGCTGGCATACCTGTTGTGTTAGCCTGTTAAAACAGCTTTAAGCATGAACTGTTTCTTTCATCTAAAAGAAGCTGCAGATACCTGAATGGCCAATTTTTGAAACTTGCCTGAATTATGCATCTGTGGAAGTGTGACGGGCTAAGCCTGGGGGCAAAGGAAAAGTCCCTCCCCGAGAGCTTCAGTTGGCCACAGAAGAAGGAGCGCTTTTTTGCCATCTCATGCAGAATAAAGAAAACCGATCAAAGTGGGTCAGGCTGAAATGTATTTATCCCACGGATAGGTTTGATCACATTTTGGAGCAATTCTATTTAACCCAGCTAAGCTTTAAAGCTGGGGGGTGTGTATGTATATACATACGTATATATAGCTTCCCAGGTTTTTCAGCTAGCAGCCAAGGACTATTGTCTATATATTTTAGAAAGGTTTCTAGAAACTGCATTCAGCCCTTGCTACTGCCAATCACTGCATTTGCAAATCATGTTAAAGAATACACAGATAGAAAGATATGCAAAGTTTAGTCTTTAAAATGGTCTTTATAATTTTTTCCTACCACCTAGCATGAATTCAGGATACCGTTACCACGGTAAAGTGAAGGGATGCAGTCAGATACTGTTTTGCTGGGCCTGACTATTTATAGATCAGCTGTGGAATCAGGATGAACTATGACCAACTTTTGATACATTCATATTAAAAAACCATAATTCAGCTATTATTCCATAAAAAGTTGTTTCAAACAATTCTTCTTTCCCCAATTCCTCTCCCATGTCCCAGCCTATACAACAAGGCTATCCAGCAGAATGCACATGCACAGTTTTAACCTCTGAATTCAAGAAGCCTTTTGCAGATCTTGAATTTTACATGCATAAATAATCCCATGGCAATTGATGCATGTTCTGGAAGAGCACTACACATGTGTCCCAAAAGAGCCCACTGAAAATAAACAACATCCGGCTATTAAAGCAATTGTCCTCTGAAATTGAAAAGGTTCTTTTGCAGCGTTATGTTCTAACAGCCTACCAATTATGACTCCTTTTAAACTATCAGTGGCTAGTTTCTTAATGCAATTTCATAATTTCGGGAGAAAGAACATGTGTATCAATTTCTTGCACAATACATGTAGTTGGTCAACTAAACTAAGGATTACTAATTTTTGACATTTATCTTGCCTCAAGAATTCTCTCCTGATGCCACATAATCTTGCATGTGCCCTAACCTCCAAACATAAAGAAAACATGACTCATAATCACGGCTTACATTATTACCTCTTTTTTTTTAATCATGCTGCAGAACCTTATTTCGATTCATTCTCAGTATCACAACAATAGAATTTGCAGGAAGGGAAACCATGGTAACCAACTAAACGTGCTACAGCAGATATCTGCTCAAAAGAACAGGCAGTACCATCACACTTCAACGCCTACCACTTGTACAATCTCTACCCATTTCCTCTTTATCCTCATCCTAATTATTAAACAAGCTCTCAACCACAAAAGGCTACATTGCGAACCACGTCTTATTGTTACTGTCATTTGCTGTAGGTCCTAGTATTAAGCACTATACCACTCTTTTATCAAATTTAAAAGCAGATCTAATACCTCCAGGAGTTAATTAGGAATTTTCAGTTATCTTCATCTGTTTGGAACATCTAATTAACATTACAATGAATTTTATATATTTATATTGTCACATAGATTTGCTGATATGAATGGACACACATATACCTACAATAATCTCCTCTTGTAATTTTTTTTAAACCTCAGAGTTGCAAAAAATTTTCAGTGGAATCCTCTGATTAATTAATTAGTAAACATTGGTGAACTCTGCTGGGCTTTCTTTTTCTAAATAAGCTATGAAAAACCACATCCATGATTAAGTACAGCCATTAAATATAGTAGGGTGCTGATTTGCTGCTCTCATTTGTGTTTATGCTTCATTCTCTTTTATCCAGTGTCTGAACTGATAAAATTTCACAGGCCTTCTTAGGCTCTGAACATCAATTTTATCTGAAGGACAGCTCTGAATATTTAGCCAAACTCACACACTTAAAACAACATTTAAATTATCATTTTCTTTTTCCCTAATAACATGCTTCTACCTCTGGGACAAATTCCAAGAAATGTGTTTTCTGAAAACAAAATCTCTTTTGTTTAAACTTTAGATTTAAAAGGTAGTCTATCTTAAAAAAAGTCATGATGCAAGCTAATGGCACAATAATGGATGAAAGTAGACAAAAGTAGTTCATCAGAAGATGATCAAAATGCAGCTTATTATATAAGTGGAAAGCAGATTTTACAATAACTCACCAGCAACCTTAACTGAAAAGTTTTTTGGCTAAGAATCACTTTTTCTACCTTATTAAAGAAGAAGAAATATTCAAAATCTTCACTTTGAACTCAACTACTCCATAGCATTGCAGTAAGAATATCTGACTGCCTTGGTTAAGCCTGCAAAAGCTATTATTTGTCCTGTCCTATATTTGGTCATTTAATCGGTGCTAGGCTATGTCTGTAGCTATTGCAGCTCAGGAACAAGATCTTTAGATATACTAAAGCTAGTTCTATAAAAGCGTCAGAGCATAATGCTCCACAGCAGACAAAAATTCATTTAGAAAGGTTTAGAGGACAAAGAAAGAAAACTCCATGGCCCACTTCAGCCTGAACAGGATGTGCAGTCCTAGTCCCCTCATCTCCAAAAGATCATCACAGAGTAAGAGAAAGGCACAGAGAAAGATGACAGAGATGATGAGGGGTATGGAACAGCTCTCTACAAAACCTGAATGTATAGCCATTGACCCATAAAGAATAAAATAAGGGGGATGTGAGCAGCATGGAAAAGCTAAATGGAGATCAATTGTTCACTGTTTGTCACAATACAAAAACTAGAGAGCATCAAATAAAATTGAGATTTTAGAGAAGGGATGCTGCTTCCCATAAAAACCTAGTTAAGGCACAGAACTCATGCTACAGTTGCAGACAGCAAAGTCTAGGAGGGCTCAAAATTGTGCTCAGAAACCCACTAGACAAAAATAAAAAAAAAAATCTCCATCAAAAGCCTGAAAAAGTAGCAAAGAGAACAATTCTGCTCAGAAGTCCCTGAACAGCAAATTTTCAGAGGCTGGGAGAGCACACCAAAGAAGTACTACTACATGTTCATCTTTTTCTCACACTTCTCTTTCAATGTCTGCTATTAATAGCTCCTGAAGAGCGGATACTGGACTGGACTATGAACTGGTCCTTAGATCTGACCCAGTGTGTTCATAGTCAGAGAACTTGCTAATACAGAGAAATATAACTGGGGAGAAACTCTTTGCAAACGATTACCCAGATCTCTCCCCAGATCTGCCCATTTTATGATAGCTTAAGGCATCCCTTACAGTAACTTAAAAAGAAGATGCAGAAGAGCCATGTTAGGAGTAGAACTGTCCATAAAAGAACCTTCATGCACCAACTGCATTTGCATTCTGTGCATTCTGGCTGCAGCTGAAGGCTGTAGCTTAGTGTGATTGTCCAATCTGTTCCAGATTTCACAAAAACATGTCTCTATAACTGTGAATTCTGACTGTCTACAAAGGAGTCATGATTTGTGATGTTAACAGTTTATTCTTTATCTTCCAGAAACATTAAATTGTTTAACAAGTGCAAATCTTCAGTGCAGAGCGAAGACAATCTGAGCATCTCTGGAAGATGCCCACTTAAGTACAGTCTAGAATGGAATAAGAAATGAGGACAGAGACAGAACAAGAGAGAACGTGGTTGGTTTTCCCCTGTAATATAATTCTCTGTGAGGTGATCTTTAGTAATTCCAGAAGAAAAATACTCCCTTTACAAAGTTGAGCTAAGGAACTGATAGATTAACCTCCATCAGATTTGTGGCATAGAGGATGATGCATTTACAAATAGAACGTTTGGGCAGTCATAGTAAGGATTCTGAGTTCCACCTTTAATTCTAGCTTGCTTTGTAGCCAAGGGGGGTTTTAGCATTTTTTCTAACTTCCAATTTAACTATGTTAGAAACTTTACCAACACAGCAGATACCTGATGATGAAGTTGATTAAATAAAGAAATCAATCAACAAACACCAGGATATCTTCCTTTTTGAATTCCAAGGATGAAGAGGATGCAATGCCTTCACTTAATTTAGTAATATCAAACCAAAATATTAGACAAAACAAAAATACAACTGGAACTAAATTCAAAATCACTTCACCAACGGCTGGTATGAATATATCATCAAGATTTTAGACATTGGCTACAATAGCTGGTGGAATCAAATGTAGTATTCAAATAGTTCCATGATGATTTGAGGAGTTGGCTGGTTTGTCCTCAGGACAAAACTTGAAAAGCTTGGATTTTCCATTGTAGATATGAAGACTGGAAATACTTCATTACAGAGAGATCACACCTTGCCACAGAAAGTGTTATGATCCTGTTTCACTAAACTGCTCTTCACGACTGGATGCACTGGGTTTTTCAGGATTCCCAGGCACGCTGACACAAATGCAGGAAGAAGACACCTGACAGAGCTGGGTGTGCTGAGCGTCTGTATTACTGAATTGCCTGCACTCCCAGCAGAAGAACCAGTTACTACAAGCCAGGAAACAGCCCCGTCTCAGTCTCCACAGCAGCTGAATCTACCCAGTGTTTCCACAAGACATTTAGGTCTCGATGAACTAGGATTTTGTGATGCAATTACACTTCATAGGTAGTTTCCAATTTGTCCTAATCACAACTGACAGACTGTCAAAGACAGACAAGTAATGCAACAAACATACACAGTGAGAGATAGATTGAGCAGATACACAGAAATACAGAGGGAACCAAGTATTTATGTCAGGCATCAGTGGGTACCCTCAAGCATCTAAATTTTACTCAACATTTTCCATTTGTTTTCCAAAGCATGTCTGAAAAACGATCAGAAAACATGGATATTCTATTTTATGTTTTGTCATTATGTTATTTATTGCAGGATTAAAGCACCTCTTCAGCATTGCTGGGTTACCTTTGTAAAATGCTGTGAAACCTGTTCCGTTTCTGTTTCTTTATATAAAACTAACAGCTGACTGAATTTTCTTTCCTCCCACACCTTCTAAAGGGTAAAACAAAGGTAAATAAGGAAAAGCAAAAATCATACGGAAGCGATTTTAAAGTTAACACGACTGCTTGAATGACAGAGTGGCACTTAAGGCTAGTATGAGAAGATCAAATTGATTCATACAGCTAGAAATAAAAGAGTGAAATTGGAGACCCTGAAGACAAAGTCCTCCATCAAATTTGGAAAGGTTTCACCCATACATACCACCCTACTGACAAGCTCCGTTTCTGGCCAATGGAGATGACATACAGAAATTCCTACTGGGATTATCTAAACTGCAGCAGAGCTACCTTTGCTGTCTGGCAGTGTAGTGACACAAACACAAATGATGGTCTCAAAAATGCTATAAATGACAGGTAAAATTAAGTAAACTCATCACAGCAAACTTCTCACAGTCAGGATGAATAGACAGAGCGCCGAAATTACTTAGTATTTAAGAGATGCTACAATGTCAGCAACACATTCAGTGGGAATATTGGCTAATGGGTATGTTCTACATATATAATTCCAGTGAGAGGAAAAATGGAAACTGCACAAAACTCTGCCTCCGGTTAATGGAAACACAGACTCCTGCTGCACTTCCTAGTTGAGAGAGAAAGAAATCCTAGTAAAATTCCCACGTGTGGAAGACAGTGCTGCAGTTCACAGAGAATTTTCACCTACGGTATGAGAGCAAAGACCCTCATTCGTATACTTTAAAGGCCAACAGCAAGACAACAGAGCATTACTTGCTATGGGATGGAAAGCAGCCACCGAGACTACTGCCCTTAATATACAAGTCATTCAGCTAGTACTTAAGTGTAATGAAATGGCTGCAACATGCTGCAGTTTCAGATTCTGAGGTGTTTTGTCAAATGCTGAATTTCCTCAAAATAAATCAATGATAACAGCTTTGCTATCATTTGAAGCTGTTTCCCAAATTGATCACCAACAGCTATCCATTCTCTTTTCTATTGGGTATAGAAATAGATTTTATTGCTTTCAAAGAGGTTTTCCAGTTTGAAAGAGGTACCATCAAACCTAGAAAAGACCCATCTTTGGATATGCTGGACTGGAGGAGCATTTGTAAAACAAGCTATATCAATACATCCTGCAAGATGCTCAGCACCTTCATCTTTCACAGCCTATAGGCCCTGTGCCTTCTGCACCATCAGAAGCAAGGGGCAGGAGTTCTTTGTCTTCAAGCCAGGTATTATGAAAACTGTTTTCTTTTTAGCTTTAAATTAATATTGCAAGAGCAGAAGTAGATGAAATGGAGTATTAGAATCTAATAAGCAACACTAATTTATTTGCACTGTTAATGCATGCCAGTGTAAATGTCAATAATGTTTCTGTTTAAATCGTATTACTAGAGAAACAAGTATCTCAGTAAAATACACTCTCCCCCAAAAGTAAACCAATTCATCACCACCTATTATTTCAAGATATTCTTATTTTAATTGTGATCTGGTGTTACCCATATAAAACTTTCAGTAACTGCATCTTCTCCTTCAATGTTTTCCTGTCCCATTTAGTTTTAAAGCATTGCTAATAATCACCATCTCCCATCTGAGTACCTAAGTGTACAAGCCAGGCCAAAATAACCTCCATTACCTTAGAAGTAATTAAACTATTTAAAACATACAACTATTTAAGTTATTTTTTATTTCGGTTTATTTATATCTGATCTACTTGCCAGAATTTTGCAAGGAAACAGATCTGCAAACCTTGTTAGCTAACAGGTGTTCAGAGAAGAAAACCTCTTGATTTGCCACCCCACAGAGGGACTAGAGAGAACGAATTGCTCTTCGGCAACAGCCAGCTTGCTAGTAAGTAACCCACACAGTAGATGTGTCAGATGAACTCATAAGATGCCTTTTATTTCTTGACTGCCTGCTCTCCCAACCTCTACATGGGGTCACATCTGTAACGCAGTGGGAAAAGGGCAAAATGAAGCAACACCAGCAAAAACACAATGGCTATTACCCTGATGGTGCAAATAATAAGGAATGTTAGCACTTCAGAAAGGGTTAGGGAAGGTTAAAGATACCAAGTCTTTAACTAGGGTAAAAAAGTACCAGTTCATTAAATGCTGACCATGATTTTTAAAAAAAAATTAAAACAATCACGAGGAAGTTTAAGCACTAAGGTCAACAACACAGTACAATCTTTTGAATATTTTATACATTTAAAAATGAAATATTAATTACCAACCTTAATGCCAAAGTGTAGGTTCCAGGTTGCCGTTGGCTTTCACGAATGAGATAGCTTCCCTCTGCAACACTTAATAATTGGTCCGCTTCCTCCCTTGAGATCATCCCATGGAATCTAAGGAACAAAGACTTTTGGAAACACATGCCTTTTCACTTTTAAATTACCTTTTCCTCTTCTTTTAAAAACCACCAGCCACAGTAAGTAAAAAAGAAACAAACATAAAAATGACTGATTTGCAGGAATCTACAGCTTAAATTAATCTCCCTTTCTGCCTCCATTTGAAGTCACTTTAAATGGTTTAGAAAGGCTTCTATGAAACAATATCTATGAAACAAGTATATTGCTGTTTAAATCTGTATCTATCAATTTAATATGTAGAAATAAATCCATTTTCTCCTGCTGGCTTCACATGTTTTATGCCCACGGCATGCAAGCCAACGTTTTGCAGCATTCAGGGATATTATAGCAACTTGCTAAAATCTTGGGGATTTCATATAATCTCAGTAATTAATGGTGTAATAACCTAGCAACACTACACATCTTTTACCAAAATAAACACGAGTAAGATCTACTTTGTTTCCCCACACTAAATCTAGCCATCTTTGCCTTAGCAGTCTGAAATAGAAGACACATATACACTCTACACTTATATTGCATTTGTGATCCAAATCTTTTTCTTCCTGCACACAAACACCTTTTGCAAAAGCCAACTGGAAGGAGAAGTAGACAGAGACAACCCTTTGGAAGTACAGAAACACGTTTTTCTGACTTAAGGTGGCAGTCAATGATATCCATATCCATCAGAAAATGCAGTTATAATTTTAGGCAGACAAAAGTGATAGTACTGCAGTAATAATCTGATGGCGAGCAAGACACGCTGCTGTAAAACACACAGAAGAAACAAAGGGCCCAGAGCAAACGCTTGCAACCTCTTCTGTAACTATTATCAACCAACATGTCCAGATAAACCACTTTCAGAGGTATATGTTACTTACTCTCTTCCATAATATTTGGGTCTGTTCTCTACCTAGAAGAAACAACAGAAACTGTAATGTTTCATAACAAGTGAACCCATACAGTAAGCATACTGTCCATAAAACAGTGTTAAAAATAGAAAGGGATATAATGTGAAAGTACAGACAAAAATAACCTACTATCCCAGGATTTTCCCTGTGGGTGGAATACAGGGAAACCAAAGATAGACCTTTGGGAAACACTGCACTTATGAGTGGCTTAAAACAGAATGAGAAAGTATTAGCTGCTTGGATCATGTCATCCTCAGGGCTCTGCTAATAGAAATTGATGGCCTTAAGTATTGCTTGTACAAAAAAAGGAAACAAAAGATTAATTTCATAGGTGTAAGTCTGCTATGTTCTTAAGCACACCAATCAGTGAAGCATCTATAAGACTCTTAAATTTACAAGTTATAAAGCCATTGGTGCCACCTCTGTGAGAAATTAAGCCACTACCATAACCCCTCAGAGCGAGTTCAAGTTGTAGATTAAATGATTATTAGCAAGTGCCTAAGTCCTGCACTCCTTGGCTTTGCTAAACAGTGTGTGCTGTGGTATCACGTAAAAGACCTCAACAACAGGTACGCTGTGTAACGCAAGTCCATCTGTGCTCTATAGAGACCATGCAGTCTAAAGGCCCACAACATGCAGAGGTGTCAGAATATAATTTGCCTGGTGTTTCAGACAAAGTAACTCATCTGCAATTGTCCAGGAAGTTCACAGACAAGTGAGGAACTGCAGACCTCCCTGAAATCAGCTCACAATCTAAATCACCTGGTTATCTCTCCTTGCTAAATTTAAAGGAGGAAACTCACAGTAAAATCACAGAATCACAGCTTGGAAGGGACCTCAGAGATCATCTAGTCCAACCTTTCTAGGAAAAGCACAGTCTAGACGAGATGGCCCAGCGCCCTGTCCAGATGACTCTTGAAGGTGTCCAACGTGGCCGAGTCAACCACTTCCCTGGGGAGATTATTCCAATGGTTGACTGTCCTCAGTGTGAAAAATTTTACTCTGGTGTCCAATCAGAATCTCCCGAAGAGCAACTTGTGTCCCTTCCCCCTTGGCCTCTCCTTGTAACTCCATGTAAAAAGGGAGTCTCCATCTTCTTTGTAGCTGCCCCTTAAATACTGGTACAGGGTGATGAGATCCCCTCTAAGCCTCCTTTTCTCAAGGCTGAACAAACCCAGCTCTCCCAGCCTATCCCCATATGGCAGGCTTCCCAGTCCTCTGATCATCTTGGTGGCCCTTCTCTGCACCCCTTCCAGCCTGTCCACAACTTTTTTGTATAGTGGGGACCAGAACTGTACACAGTACTCCAGGTGTGGCCTGACAAGTGCTGAGTAGAGCAGGATGATGACTTCTTGATCTCTGCTGGCGATGCCCTTTTTGATGTAACCCAGCATCCTGTTGGCCTTCTTGGCCGTAGCAGCACACTGTTTGCTCATGTTGAGCTTCTGTCCACCAGGACCCCCAGGTCCCTTTCCACAGAGCTGCTCTCCAGCCAGGTGGATCCCAGTCTGTGCTGCACTCCTGGATTATGTTTTCCCAGGTGCATGACCTTACACTTGCCCTTGTTGAACTTCATAAGGTTCTTGCTGGCCCACTCTTCCAGCATATCCAGATCTCCCTGCAGAGCAGCTCGCCCTTCTGGAGTGTCTACTTCCCCACTCAACTTGGTGTCATCTGCAAACTTCACCAGGCTACACTTGATCCCATTATCCAGATCACTTATAAAGATATTGAATAACATTGGGCCCAATATTGATCCCTGGGGGACTCCACTTGCGACAGGTTGCCAGTTTGAGAAAGAGTTATTTGCCACCACCCTTTGGGTGCGGCCTGTCAGCCAGTTCCCCACCCACTGCGCAGACCACTTGTCTAGGCCATAACGCATTAATTTCTCCAGGAGGAGACTGTGGGGGACTGTATCAAAGGCCTTGGAGAAGTCCAGGTAGACAATGTCCACTGCCCACCACATGTGAACCAGGCAAGTCACTTTGTCGTAGAAGGCCACCAGGTTTGTCAAGCACAATCTGCCCTTAGTGAAGCCACGTTGGCTTTTCCCAATCACGTGCTTCATTTGACTTGTGATGGCCCCCAGGAGGATTCGTTCCATAACTTTCCCTGGGATTGAAGTAAGGCTGATGGGCCTATAGTTACCCGGATCCTCCCTCGAGCCCTTCTTGTAGATAGGGGTAACATTTGCCTTCCTCCAGTCCTCTGGGACATCCCCCGCTCTCCACGACTTCTCGAAAATTATGGAGAGTGGCCTTGCAATGATGTCAGCCAGCTCTCTCAACACCCTCGGGTGGATGTCGTCAGGGCCCATTGATTTGTGGGGGTCAAGCTCCTGTAGTAATTCATATACTAACTTCCTTCACTGATGGTGGGTCGGTGTTTGGATCAACCTGGAATTTTGTTCCCAAAGCCTGGGACCCAGTAGTGTTGGTAAAGACAGAGGTGAAGAAGGTGTTGAGGACCTCTGCCTTTTCAGCATCATTGGTGATTGATTCTCCTTTTCCATTTAACAGTGGGCCTATGTTTTCCTTCTTTTTCTGCTTGTGGTTGACATACCTGAAGAAACCTTTCTTGTTATTTCTGACATCTACGGCCAGTTTCAATTCAAGCTGGGCTTTTGTTTTTCTAACTGCATCTCTGCATGCTCTGGCAATGCCCTTGTAGCTCTCAACGGATAATCCTCCACTTCTCCATCTCTGGTATGCTACTCTTTCGTATTTCAATAGACTCAGGAGTTTGTGGTTGAGCCAAGGGGGCCTCTTCCTCCACTTACTTCCCTTTCCTTTGTAGGAGATAAACTGGTTTTGTGCTTCCAATAGAGAGTTCTTGAAGAATTCCCAGCACTCACTAGCTCCTTTATCTTCCATGGAAGCTTCCCACAGGATCCCTCCCAACTGAGGCCTGAGCAAGCTGAAGTTTGCTCTTCTAAAATCCAGAACCCTTGTCTTAGAGCTGACCTTCAGCACACTCAGCAGGATCCCGAACTCTACAATGTTGTGGTCACTGCAGCCAAGGCTATCACTAATCGAGAGATTACAAAGCAGGCTTTCTCGGTTTGTGAATAGCAAGTCCAGCAGCGCCTCCTTCCTGGTTGGCACATCTAACATTTGTATCAGGAAGCAGTCCTCTATGCATTCCAGGAACTTGGTGGATGACATGTGAGCTGCCGTACTGTTCTTCCAGCAGATGTCTGGGTAGTTGAAGTCACCCATCAGGAACAGGTTCTTTTGGCCAGAAGCTTGCTTTACTGCCCCAAGTATCGCTTCATCGGCTTCATCATCGTGGTTAGGAGGTCGATAGCAGGTACCCATTGTGAGGTCCTGCTTGGAGATGACCCCTTTGACTTTAACCCAGAGGTATTCGATAGAGCAGTTGCAATCACCGTAGTTGACTTTGATACATTCAAGGTTTTCCTTAATGTAGAGTGCAACTCCTCCACCTCTTCTACCCTGCCTGTCCTTACGAAAGAGCCTGTAACCATCATGATCCCCCCAATTAAACATTATACAACCCGAACTACGAGACTATAAAGTGATCCAGCTGTAATACACCACAAAGTATTCACAGTGAACTGCCACTTCAGTTTCTTTTTCCCATCTTTTCAAAAAAAAAAAGCCTATTAAAATTAGTAATTCCCTCCAGTTATCTCAGTGGAGTATAAATAAAGATTTCAGATGTCCAAAAACAACAAAAAGTACATCCTGGTATACAGTCTAATAAAAACTTCTACATTCCCAGAAAATAAAAAGCTATTGTGATGGTTCATCAGTTTGAAAAAATCATTCCATCACTGAAAAGATTTATAATGTTCTAAAAGATTTCCTTTTCCTACAAAACAGCAAACAAAAGTTGACTAGTGAGATAACTGCTTTCAAAGGGCCTGAAGAGACTGGATCATTTCAAAACGGAAAAAAAGTGTTACATATTTTTTGGTAAATGTAGGCTATTTCTTCAATAGGAAGATAGCAACATGAATGGAGAAATGAAAACATTTTATTGTTGTTATTATAGAAACTTGCAACAATTCCTAACTAAAACCCTCAAGACAAAACACCAGTCTCAGGCAGTTGTTAAAAAAAGAATCCTGTCATGAATAAGACTTTTTCTGTCTGTCTATTGAGATCTTATATTTATCTCAGTGAATACAGTAAATTTATATGACAGAACTGGAAAATTTATATAGGCAAAAGCATTCAATTTCAGAAATGGATTAGTAATGTGACAGGACATCTTCAGAGTACTTGCAAATCCTAAGACAAATTATAATATTATACTCTGTGTGAAAAACATTTGAAAATGTGAACTGGCAGATGACTGGAGCAAAGCATCAGACAAAAGCTCTGCTGGACCTCCAGGCATTGTAGCTGGGTTTGCAGTTCATTTTGGTGGGTGATGAGTTAGAGAGGAAAATAACCGCTTCTGTTAACACTAAGTCCCTACTGATCAGTTTTGCCAACTTGCAAAAAGTTCAGTATAAATACTGATGTGTAACACCGTTGGCTTGTATAAGACTCAGTGCAACTGGAACCCAAATTCACCGAGTTTTACCACCTGGTTTTTGGTGGTTTGGGTTTTTTTATAACTTTCAAAATTTGTGATAATATTAGGGTTTTTTCTGACATCTAGATTGACTGCATACATTTAGACTCTAAAGCAACTCCATCAGAACTCAGCAGGGGCCTTCTAATTCTCTCAGAATTAGCAAGGCCACATATGCACTTAGTGCGGTCCATGTGAACTTACCAAAACACACAGATTACCTGTAAGCCAAATTTACCATGTAAGACAGTAAACACTGTTCTCCAGCTTTCTATAATGCTTCTGCAACTATCATGACACCAACTTTACTCATAGCAATTTAGGCATAAAAGGCGGTGTAGCATTTGCTCTTACTTTAGGTATCCTTAGCTGCACCAGAGCTAGAAGCAACATGCAGCTTTCTTGGTCTTTTGTCTCTGTCTGGACTTTCAAAGTTCCTGCCAGACTGTATTTCTACAAATTACAGTTGCAGGCACCCACGCATCCTCCAGTTGTGTGTGAGCACTGAAAGCCAAAACAGTTCAGTTTAGAAGCTTCATTACCCTAACTTTCACACTCAGTGAGCCTTAAGTTAAGGAGACAAAACCAAAATATCCATCTGGACTGGAACTAAAACCTACCTAAGAAAGGAAATACATTTTAAAATAAAATCAGAGCAGTAGCAAGAAAATGACAATTTTAACTAAAGCTGTTAGATGAAAATACAGTGTAATTATCCTCTGCAGAGTTTCTTTCTGAACTGGCAGTTATTTTGGACCGAAGTATCCCTGAGCATGAGTAAAGGTAGCCTTAACTACTTCATTTCTCTGTATCCAGCAAAGATCAGCTGAATCCTAAGTCTTTTGACTTCTCAGGACTCCTTATTTATGGGAAAAATTTCCTATTGCTGTTTGTTTAGACTGTGTTTGGCACAGTTTTAAAAATTGTGAGATATTTGTTTTCAATGTCCTATTTGTACTGCAGTGATGCAGAGGCCACAGGAAAGATTCAGGTGTCACTAGGATACCTGCAAGAAATACAAAGGTCAGCGAGATATCCACCATTGTTTTGTTCCTGATTTTTTTCAAACTGAGGGTGAAGCCAATGAAACCAAGTTTATGAACAGATAAACGGGGCAGACGCAGCAAGTACCTTATAGGAGCCATTCCTTTGGAAAAGAGCTTAGTTACCATGAAAGTTGGGAAGTCATTCTGGGTGAATATCATACAGATAAAGCCATCTTTGAGAACAGCTCTAACAAGGATGTGCATTATATATGCCCAGTCTATGCTGTTTCTTGACTACTCACAGAGGCCATTTTCACAAGACTACATAGAGATGCTGTTTAACTGGCTTGTTAAGTACTAGCACTGAATTAGGATGAAGCCTCATGTTAGGATGGAAAAGGCCAGTGATTTTAATTATCTCCATCATTTGTCTATTTGATATTTTTTCATACATAGTTATTTAAAATTCATCATGGAGTGCCTTCATATAGCAGTCAAGGATGCCCTAAATATGCCTGCATGCGCACAGGCACATGTGTGTATAGAAAAGATTACATGCACAACAAATACAAATTCCAGTATGGAAACATCAACTTTACAAGTGAACATAGAGAGTGTTAAAAGCCTTGGTTCTCCTGCACCTTCACAATAAAAAAATCCCAAATGAACGCAATGCTTTTTTTACCTCAGTGTAACTCCACTGTGTGTTGCTCTGATATGAGATTGGTGTAACAGAGCAGAAACTCAAATTATCTGTTTGAGAAGCATTTTGTGTTAAGTAGGTCATTCTGTTGATACACCTCTCAGTATCAGCACTGTACAACACGTGCCTTTGCACCTTAAAACAGAGGTTGGGTCTTTTTGCAGTGTGATTTCCAATTATTCTTTAACAAGTGCTTTTTCCCCTAATCATCACTCTTGCTTATGTCAACAAGTGGGATACAATAAGGCAAGAGGAGCAATTTACGTGCTAATACCATACCAAATTACACGTTGCTCCCTCCCACTGACCTCTCTGATGTTCTCTGGACCAAAATCCTCTTCCTAATATTTATGAATTTGCTTATACAGCTGAATAATTCAACCACTTAGGAAAAGATTCTGCTCCCCACTGACTCACACATGGCTAATAGAAACCCAGCTGAGAAAGAGCAGATCACAAAGCTCAACACTAGCAGAAGAGGCTGAGACCAGAGAGAAAGGTTAAGCACATTACTGCTTGCTGAATATATTTTCACTTCAAATATGGCTCAGCTGCATAAATTGCTCAATATTTATAATGAAAAACACTTATCTGTATTATAACAAATTAATGCAGAAGTAGGAAGATACACACTGATAATGTATTCTTTCATTTTTTCCTTTATTAGGTAAAAATAAGCTTCAAAGAGCTTTCTTTGGTAAGTGGACTCTTTAATGAGAAAATGTGTATTTAACATGTTCTGTTCTGCAGTTACATACCTGCAACTAACTGATTCTTTCATAGCTCTATTTTATTTAGTTCAATTCTCTCTGGTTTCTAAAATGTGCAGATTTTATTTCTCAGTTTCAACAACAATGTTTGTGGTGCAGAGACAGGTTTACTCTGCAGTTCAGGGGCTGGGATGAAGCTATTCTGAAACACAGAATGTCTCCTTTTTTGTTTCCTCTGGCACAGGGAAAGTTTTACACTTAGGTAAAGTTTGTCATATGTTATAATCTTGTTTTGAATAAATTCATAGAAATATATTATAGACACTAATGTGTTGCATTTCTTTCTTCAGTGACGACAGGACTTAGCAGAGTGTTTTGACTGCTTGTGGTACTTTCGCCAATCCCCCACTGACTCGAACAGACTACCTGTTCACAGAGTTACACCAGGAGGATCTTTCTGTGTAGGGATGCAGGAGACTCAGAAACTCTCCAAAGTACTTGGATGATTTGTTCCTGCAGGACACCACTCACCCACAGCAAATTTTCTTCCCTAAAACAGTCCAACATTTCAATTTGCCACATGTATAACAGCTAATAAAATTTCATAATTAACAGCATTAAAATTCAGTGATAACAAGGATGAGAAAATTACAGTGGTCAGTGTGATTCGTATCTGAGGAAGTTTTACACAGATGCTTTTATATTTGGCTGGCAAGAGTAGGTCTCTTGTTTGATTCTAAAGAGAAGGCAATCCTGATCTGATCAATAGCTGAAGGATTTCTAGCACTCCAGATGCAGGAGACATTTTTAATTTTCAGATACTGTATACACATTTATATCTCTGCTTATTTGACTGGATAGGCTAATAGTATTCTAGGAAATACTATGAAGGAGAACTTAGTAGAAAATTTGCTTGTGACTTCTTATCACCTTGGGCAAAAAGACCCCAAAGCACTTCTCTGCAGTCAAACAACCACGGGTTATAATGCCAACAGATCTTATTGAATATACTGTAGCCCTTTATCAATTTACAGTTTCTCCCTGACTACAGGGTACGTAGTCATTGTTCAGTCAACATGCAAAACAATTACAATTGTTATGTTACCTGCTGTAAGATTTCCTTAACTGTGCTGGTACTTTCCGACTCCTTACATTTCTATTATTGGGAATTCTTTTGTTTGCTTGGTGGTTGCTTTTTTTTTAAAGAAACCAAAATGTTTATATAAAAATGAAGGTTCTAATTCTGTAAGAATTAAAACATTCACAACTAAGGCTCTCAAAGCATCCAACTGAAGAAACTGAATTATTGTCGCTCATCACCACAACAGCCAGGCACCTTTATAAGCAAACGCTACAAGAAAGTCTGTCATTACATGAGGAAATCATAGCAGGGCTCTGAAATAAGACTCAGCAAATAAAAGACTACAGTGATTGTACAGGCATAGTGTCAGCACCTCAATGAACAGTGTCAGAAGGCTACAAAAATCCCTCATACATTTTACAATATGCATATATACATACACCAACACGCATACTAACACTTCTTCCACCAGTGAAATACTTTTGAGGAAAGGAAAGGAAAAACCAACTATTCAACAGCACTTAACAACAATAAGCACAATCCATTGGAGGCAGGGAGTAAAATACTTCACCATACCCAGGTGAGAACTCTGTACAATCCTGTATTATAAGACTAAGCTCCTACAAGACTTCAGATATTTTGTGTATTAATGTAATGAAAAACCCTGCCACAGGGGACATACAAATTAGAAGAGAACCTTCATAATAATGTTGCAATGGGAATACAAAACTGGGAAATCTCCCATTCTTTCCACAGCTCAGATCTTATCTTCTACAGATCTCGCCTTCAAATCTCCATCCTCCCTTATTTGATGTACATAAGATATCTGCACAACTACCTTGTACCCTCATCAACAATAGAAACACTGGTTAAAATGAAACTTTTTGCTACAATGTTTCTTGTAAAACTGATGTATTGTTCTCTCCTATAGCTATGTCTTGCTTAAGTGCAATCAGCTATAGCTATACCTTTTATAAAAATACAAATCTATGAAATTAACAAAGGAAAACAAAAGTGCTTCCACTAAATCTAATATTTCACTTCTGTTAAACCTCTACTTTTTATCTTAAAAATTGACAGACTACTTCACGGAATCACAATCGGGCATTTGAAAAGACGACAGAGAAATGCCTGTTTAATTCTGTAAAGTAATCCTCCTTGTGATCTAGACTGTAAGCTATTAATGCTCCTGACAGTGCTATGTCCCTCTGTATTTAATACTGCATCAAAGTGACTAACATATTTCAAAGATTCATTTCCTTTCTCTCAGCACATGATAAAAATGCTTAAGTTTTATTGCAGCAATGTAATAACTTTCAGTGGTTATTTCAGTAAGAGCTGTGTTTTGTAATACTGCTTAACAAGTCTAGCCTAACATTTCAGCATTTTTGAAATTGAAATTAATGCTTCCCAGGTTCCTAACTGAAGCTGAAAGAGAGATGCAGTTATGAGTAAAATCTTGCTGGCATGTATGTTTGGCATCAGTTAAACCCTCCAGCACCACAGCTCTGGAGAGGTGCTGCTCTGCTGGACGGCAGCTCAGGGCACAATAGTAATCTGAGGCCTGCCTCGATAACTGACCTGACGAGCAGGTGCTTCTGTATCACTGAATATCAATGGGATCTTGTTGTTACTGCCTGGATCCTTAAAATCTGTCGCTTTGCATAGCTTAGCTACTAGTATTAATGAGTCTTAAGTATTACAACTCAAATAACAGCACCAGGGGAAGTTTCAGTCCTCCCTCTGTGAGGTGTGTACAAACAGGTGCATAGTCCCCCTGTACAGCTCTGCTCCAGCTTATGTGAATTTCTGACCCAAAAAGGAGGAGAAAAGGCATGTTTCCATGTAAAATTAGGAAATTAAAAAAAAAACCCAAACCAACAAATCTTAGATTTGTATCTAAGAATCAAAAAGCAGTAAATGATTCTCAGGTATAGACATCATATTCAAAATGCTCTTTAATTCTATCTTTAGATCAAATGGGTTTCGAGGTACCAGTGCCCCCAAGACTACTTACTCTAATCACAGCATCAAGTGTCCCAAGGAGCCACTGTTTGGGTTGCACACCATTAAGTACCGACTTGGAAGTCCTGGACCCTCTGAAACTGAACCTTTATAATACTCACCTCACGAGTGCAGGTTATCCTTCTAGGATGGGGAGCTTCTTGTTGCAACTGATACACTGGGAGAAGGCAGAAGTTAAATTCTGATTAATACAGCATCATTGTATAAGTTAGGCATTTTAACATTAAATATTGCTATTTAAATAAAGATGACTTTCTGCAACGTTTAACACACAGATACATATATCAAGGTCTCAAAAATTACTTACAAGTGGTGAGAAGAAAGAATGTTGCTAGCCAAAATGGGATTATTATCTTTACAATTAATTGATCAAGTACTAGGGAGTAACTAGGTGAGACCAGTCAAGTTTCCATCAAGTAGATCAGAAAAGGAATCATGATAAATGCAAATTAAATTTTATTATATGTCAAATCAGGCTGCTGTCAGACTTTCTTCAGTAAGCAGATGGAGTCCCACCCTACTACGCTGGGCACATACTCAGTCCCCTGAAATACATCAAGACTTTACAAGAATCATTCAGAACTTTGCAGAATCAAACTCTCTGCTTTTGCCACTGCTCAGAGATGACCCTTCTGAACAAAGAGAAAAATGCCTTTGCATTTGCAGATCTGAAGACATGAGAAGTTGAGTAGTAAAGTAAAACAGTGAAGGACCAAATTATGACATGCATCTACTAATATCTTCCCTCACCTCCCCCTTTTTTTTTTTTTTAAAAAGTGTCGTCAAGCCAGCATAAATATTAGGAGCCAGTTGTAAATTTAATGATACTAATGTACAGACTTTCTAATAAAATACCAAAGGAGCGACTTTCAACTTCTATCCCAAAAAGAGTTTGGTTTGGCAAGTCACCTTCAAAATGAGGCTGTCAACACTAAGTTAGTATTTGAACAGTACTCTAGAACTGATAAAATAGACATTTGGAATTGTAATCTTTCAAAATTAAATTATGTTTCAAATCATTACTAACACCAAGGTCTATGATTTTTGCAAATTATGAAGAACAGCACAGTAGTATATAAAACAGTAATTTTCATTTCAAGCATAGCATGACCACAGATTTATTTTGCCAGCACAAGATTCCCCAGCTTCCACTGCAAAAAGTCATATTTCATGGCACTGGGCCTTGTCCATACCTAATTCTGAGAACTGTAGAGTCAAGTTCAAAGGAAAAACAAATTAAAAAAAAAATCACAGGGCAAATACGGACTTCTCTGAATTTCACAGAAGAGCAGTGGAGAGTCACAATCAGCACGCTCCATAGAAATTGGCTAAAAACTGAAACTGTTTCCCACCTTACTTCAAGCCAGGCTGAAAAGATATTCTGGAAGGAAATGCCTCTTCTCCAAAGGCAGTACCTTTCCCCTCTTCCAGTCAGAAGCACAGCAGGTAGACTAGTTAAGTTAAAAAACAGGATGCCTATTCCTCCTCCTCTAATTGATGTACGCAATTCAAACTGTTCTACACCAGTTTCCTTGCTGTATTTATTGCCAAGAAAGTCAAACAAGACATTCCTTTTCATCGATCATGAGACAGAAATATAACCAAACTCCATGACTCTGTGCTTAATTCTGAACCATAGGAAGGTTCACCATGGCAAACCAAGACGGTGAAGTGGGTCCACATACATTTGAACGCACCCAAGCCTTCAGCTCCTGGCCAGCTGCCAATGAAGATTTGGTATTAGAGCGGTTGAACCCCCCCTGTTATAGATTATGGCATGGAATACACTGAACAAAGAGGCAGTGTTCCCTGAGTTCACAGAAGGTACAGAGCTGTGATTCACTGTTATTGCCTACAACCAGGAGCAAAATACACAGACCTCGGTAACAAGTATTGCAATCACAACTAATGATGTTTAATACCAAGGAGCTAAGTGTCTCAGTTTTATCTTTTAGCCCTCTGCTGCAAGAAAAAAAAAAAACTTGTTGAAATAATTTTGTGTGCAAATTCTTTAAGTGTCTGACTTGGCATATGACAAGCTACTGGCACAGTAAATGATGATTCAAAAGACACAGACAGGCTTTGCCACCAGATTCATAAACAGACCAACGTCCCAGCCATCACAACTACACGATAGCAATTGCATATGTTGGCAATTATTAAAAACAGTTCAAAGTCATCCATCAAAGAAAAGATTGAAGATTGACAAATTAAAATTCTTCAGCCTTCTTTTTTTTTAGACTTATTGTCTTTCTGTTTTCTTCAGTTAACACAATTGTATTTTAAGAGACCCTGGCATTCCTGGACTGTTAAGGCATATGCAGTTCTGCCATAATTTTTACTACAAATTTCACAAAATCTGACTATGTACTTACAGCCTAAGCTCTTTGAAATTTCTTACATGTTCTCATTTACAAAAGTAATCTAATGCTCATATTGCATAGAAGATCTTGACTATGTAACTCATGATGACTTTTAACAACTCAAAAAATGGAAATCAAACCCAAACAACAAGGGTGATTTATGAGTTTTAAGGCCTAACCGTGATTTTTGAATGCATCAGGTTGACAATGGCAGGGACAGAACAGAAACAACTGACCTTTCTGAGCCATTAACGGAACACTGGTCTAGGTGACAGAAAACCTGTTTTTCCAGTGCTCACATAATTCTACTATATACACACACTTTAGCTGACAAAAACAGTTTAATCTGCTTTCTTACAGTTACTCTCTTTCTAACCCTTGTCTTCACCAAGCCTTTAAGACCAACCCAAAATCTCCGATTGTAAAGATTCTCCCACTTCCTCTGAGCTAGGGCACTCACATCGAAGAGCTGCAGAGCCCAGGCAGGCAGACTGGTAGGAAACCAGGCTTTTCTAGTCAGGGCTTCAAAAACCTGTTTGTGATTTGTCACACCAGGCCAAACAAATGCTCTCATTTTACTACGTCAGCAAATTCTGGAGGAAAACTATTTTGAGGTTTAAACAGCTCAAATCTCAACTCTAGTGATGCAAGGTACTAGAGCACAGGAGCCCTAAAAGTTTGCAGGTGATACCAACTTCAAGGCACAAATGGAGTTTATGGAAGCTCCAGTCTGGGCTGCCAAACCAATATAAGCCAGACCCAAACAAGAGTGGGACCACTGACGTTAGTAAGGTGCCGAGAATCTACCCCTCCAAATAATCTGCATTCACTTGTCCTTGAGGATCAATGACTGTACCTATCTCTAAACAGTAATGAACACATTGATGCTTCTTAAACTCACATTCTGATGAAAAGAAAAAATAGTCTTTTAAAGCACCCAGTTGAAACTTTTTTGCTCCGACTTGGGGGAAAAAAAAACAAAACCGTTGAGATACTTACAGTAAGATTTCCAAACAGGTGGTCTGTATTCATCAGTATCTGAAAGAAAAATGACAAATCTTAATGTTGTGTTTGAAATATTTTAACACAGAAATAATCCTGTGGAAGCATTTGCAGATTTATTAAGATAAATATTGCATCTAGGATATAAAAGTATTTTTTACTATCAGAATATAGAACAACCTGGTAAAAGTTCCCCCTCTTAATTTAAACTGAAAATATGAAAAGGTATCTTCTTTAGCCAACTAGAATAAAAACTATAAAAATACATTTGCAAAATGGCAAACATGCAGATCAGAAGACAAAATACTGGGGGGATGGAAATGCATATTATTTTACTGTGTATATATCTGTAAGTTCCCCTTAAAATTACACCAGAAAGATTTTTTTTAATCTCAATTTATACTCCAGTAAATCAGTTTTCATTCAATTTATTCCTGTCATTAGCTTCTTCCTCTTCTGGATAGCAATTAACAACTCCTAAAATAAAATCAGATTATATAAGTACTATTAAATATTTTGCAATTGAGTACAAGCTCTACTTGGAAGCAGTCAGTATGTATTAAAAGTACCAGTGTATTTCTAATCCCAAATTTTAATTCTCAAAATGAAAAAAAAAAAAAAATCCAGTGTATTCTGTTTCCCTTATGACTTGCTGACAACTGATCTGACATTGCTGACATTTTGAGCTCAGGGCTCTGTTGTAAACTTTGTCTCTGATCTGCTGTTTTACCACTCTGGCCAGCTTCAGTTCTGATGCTACAAGGTACTGAGCCTTTCTGCAAGATGCTCTGCTTATCTGCCTTGGAGCTGGTGGGAGTTACTCAGTACTCATTCACCACAGGGCCACAAGTTGAGACAACACTGTAGTCAGTCTTGCTGTTTGAAGCCTCTTCTTATGCTAGCATTTGATTCTGCACTCAGTTTGCAATTGTTTGCTCCCTGGAACTACCGGCTGCATCCAGCAAACCCCTAACTTTCAGATTTTGTTATGAGGTTATGTAAAGATCAAGCAATCTGGGAACCTGTTGCTTGGATTTTCGCCTGGGTGACATCTCTGCTTGAAAGTCCTTAAGGCCTCCAAAACTAAGCCTGAAGCTGGGAAAGGATTTTGTTTTGCCTCCTCTTATTAGAAGCAATTTGCCCTCTTCAGATACTTGCTTTAGTCCATCTCTCCCACCTACAGTCATGTCAAAATATCTCTAAACTAGAGCTTAGTGGAATGAGCTATTTTCCAGTTTAATTGGCACAGATTTGCCCAGACCCACCCAGAACACTCTCTGCCCTGCCTGAGCTACCATTTTGCTTAATTTTTTACCCTGTGTTTTAGTGTTACACGTGAAAGGCTGCAGTCCTCATGGACTACCTCGGTGGTAGTGTGTGTTATAAATACAATTAATTATGACTTTATTATTAAGGCAGCACTTAGTCAAACTGCCATCCCCCAGAATATGATGGCTTTTAACCTTGGGACAGTCCTGCAGATGCACTACCACGTCCCGGGGATCGGCCAGAGCACCCTGCAGCTACACAGAGGCCTTCAGCGGCCCACACTATGCTACGACAGTGAAAGAAAACCAGCAGCAACAAATGCAGCCATAGTTATTCATTCCTACTTTGATACCTTCAATTAAGGCAGTGCAAGTCGATTCATTCCAGAAGCATTGTAACATGATCCCTTAGCACTGCAATGTCACATGGAAAAAGGGCAAAACTTGTAAAATGGGTTTAGTCCCAGAAGACGATTCTTACCCCACTAACTGAATTTTCTTTTGCTGTAGTCTTTTTTTGGCAATATGTGCACCAGTTGGATTTACAAATAAATAATTTAAGTACAGGAAAACATGCACTGTATTTGTAAAATATGAGCTGACTGTTATGAAAATACAAATATCTTGGCAGTCTAACCTATACTTGCTTGCACTCGCGCTGTATAATTGTTACGGCTAAGGGCAGCATGATTATAAAACTGAAAAGCAACAATATTTGTGCCAAACAAAAAACCCCAAACCTTGTTAAAATCAGGCAAGAACAGCAGTAACTTTCATACAACAAACACCTAACATTCAGAAACTGGAAGGAATGATTTATGTTATGCAGCTGTGCACAAGGATTTTGTTAGAAAAATCTGTCGGTGAGCTTTACTGCCTTTACAGTGTGAGAATACCCTCCGGCCATCCCACGTGAGGTAATGAAAAAACAAAAGGTCATTTCCATTGTGATTTAAAAAAAAGTTATCTGATATAAAATACTGTAGCAGCAAGTACAGCACAGTAACAACAGTGAAGCAGAGGGTCTGTAGTGTTTGTTTCTGTGCAAAAAATGTTTCTATTACTAAAACCACCTCACTACACAAAGATGAAATGGAATAAGTATAAACATCAGACCTATCTGTTAGTTACCCATTTTTAAAGATTAATGAATGTAGTCCCATTTAACACATCATCAGTATTTTGAGATGCGTTACTAGGAAAAGGGCTTGATTTTCAGATAGTGCAGGCTTCACATACAGCATCTCCAATTAGGCATCCAAAGTACCCGGAAAGCACTTTAAGGCATGATAAAAAACCCACAAAAAATGATGAACCCAAAATACATTTTCTCACTAATGCTGCACCGCTTTAATTAACACAATAAACTCTACACTGTCAGTTCTCAGATTTTTCTACAGCTCCCATCAGCACAGTATCTCAGCTCTGCTAAATGTTTCTGCGATAAAATAGAATAGTTTTCTACAAGCTGTGCATCATGTTTTATCGTAACTGTATTTTCTGCCTTAAGTGAGATGCAATTCAGCTTAAAGCTGCTCTTCTCCAATGGTCTAGAGCACTACAGAAAACATAAATGCATAAACTGATGCTACCAGCTCTGTCCAGATGTGATCTGACCAGCACTGGTGAGACTTTTGCCAGCATGAGGTCACTCTCTCCAGCAAGGACATTTTAGATCAGGCACACAGTCCATGTACATAAATTACAGTTTCAAACTGAGACCAGTTTCAAGCTGACAGATGCTGGTGCTGAATAGTCTTCCTAACCTATGAAAGTAAAAATGTGTGATAGTTTCCCATTATCCCAAACAAGGACAAGTTTTTTTAATTCTTCAGAATTTTGCTCTGATTAGAGGGGTATAAGATTTTATTTTTACATAGTATAATGGAACTTCTTCAAATTCTCTACCCTGAATCCATACTGATATCTAATCATTTTCCAGCCTGAAATAGATCAGAAAAGAAACAGCTGTCTGCCCAAAGTCTGTACTTTCAAGCTCCTAAATAGACCTGTCACAGTATAAATATGTATGTATGTGTAAAGAAAAGAGTATCTTAAACTGATGCATCACTTGAAATCCCACTGAGACCCAAAGCTATAAGCAGTGTTAAGGGATGAGGGGAAACACTGCTGCAGGACACATGAAAATACATTTACAGTCCTTTACCCTGTAGAATCAGTTTTTACTCTTGAGCCCATAGCAAAATCAAACTTGTCTTTGAAGTAAGCATCTTATCACAGACCCGTAACAGCTGGCATCTCTAATTCAGGCATGGATCTACATTTCTTACATACTCTGCATGACAGGTTATGTGTGTGTCTGTTTCTCCAAGGGCAAGGGTTTGCCAGCCCACCTCTCTCTCTCTCTCCAATGGACAAGGACAGAAGTGATCCCTAACTATTTCTTAAACAATTCTCAGCGCTTTCTTGTCATCATCTTCTTTCCTCTCCTCCTCTCTTTTCCAGGACTTTGCCTTCCTCCAGTGTTAGCAATCTTCATCTGCATACAGGACATCTCCCCTCATCCTTGAGCAATACTTAGATTTGTTCCCATCTGCTTTCCTGCTAAGACTCACCTATCCAGCCCACTCTATCTGCTCAGCACCTCATTCTCAAGCCATCTCATCTCTACCCAAGGCTTCCTTGAAATTTGCCTAAATGTAGAGAAAACAGAGGCAGAAAAGCCCAGAACAGCACAACAGGCAGGTTCTGGCAACAGCCCTTTTACAAGCAGAAATGTCACAGTGGGGCAGGAACACTGCTTTCCGGGCCCAGCGTGTCCCTCCTTTAAGCACATAAGCTGATGAAAGAAAAAGGAAACTATGCATTTTGGGCATGAATCATCTGCAATTACGAAGTGAAAAGCACATAGTGATTGTCAGAAATACACGCTTGCACAGAAAAGGGCTTCTGCCAATAGAATACAGCCATTTAGAAGTTCATATACAAACACAAATGCTAGGAGAGCATCTCAGATTTTTCCATAAATCCAAAAGTGACTAATTGTGACATTAGAAGGTAGCATTTCCCTTTGTTATTTTCCTTCTTTCTTACCCACTTCCATTTTAACCCTTATATAAATCTGGACAACTGTAGTACTTTCAGAGTGTACATTTTAACTGCAGATATGAAAACTGTTACTATTGCCTCAAACTGTTTAGACTGCTTGTCTCTGTGTATTCCTTTTATAGAAAGAATAAAAATGTTTACCTCTGCCTGAAATGGTTCTTTCTTTCTCCCCACTGAAGATCACCCAGCTCTAGGGTAGAGCAGCACCAGCTTAACTACACATGGTCACCCCATAAAGCAATTTAGGACTTACTGTGAGGTTTCCTGCAGAGAACTCAGTTTTATTTTTCTTTTACTATCATTCCCTGCAGCATGGTGGTCTGTAACATCATGCCGGAGATTAGTTTAATGCTGTCTGGGAGGAAATAATCACCTATCTGCTGACATAGCAGCTGTTGCCCCGAACTTCGAATTTATTTGCCAATATCCCTACTGAACACAGGTGAGACCTCAGGTGGTGACCCTTGTGGAAGAGACCAGTTCTTAGCCATATGGACCAAACATCAACACGATCAGGAGAAGAAAATCCAATTTCATGTTTTCTGAACTAATCTATGACCAAGGAACAGTGTAAGTCACAAATATGAAAAGATGAAAGAAAGCATAAAACATTTTTCTGTAAGCTACAGCCTAGGCCCTAACCAGTAAGCATTAACAACATGTGCTTTAAGATTATAATTTTGCTTTGTTTGGCAGCAGCATACATCAAAATTTAACTCCTGGAGAGATGCATGACCAGCAGACGTGGCCATTTGCTGACTCATACAACAGACTCTGTTTTGTGCCCAAAAAACAACTTCTAGAAAATCCCTCCTCAGCCTCAAAATCTTGCTTGTTAGCACCTTCTCTATGCCCAAAGGATGCACATAAAATCACTCGACTTGCAGAAATAATGCCATAATTTATTTGCTGGTGAGATTCTTAAGCCACAAAAACAGCACAGTTGAACAGAAAATGTCATTTCAACTCTGTTTTTCAGAGACCAAGTGCCAACAGCATTTCAGAAACTAAGCTCAAGCCATCGTGAAACATTTTAAGCAGCAGCCAAGCAGGCCCTAGCAGTTAGGGCTTTTATGCACTCCAACCAAAATAAAACTCAAACAGCATTAAGGTAATTAAGGGATGAATACAGCCACCGCCCGAGGCAGCAGTAGCAAAACAGATGGGCTACAATACTATGGTTCCAGGGTAAATACGAGAAGCTGATCACTGGCTCCAGCAGCACCCAGCAGTGCTGGAAGCATTCTGCAAAAGTCCCCGTGCTCCCGATGGCAGGAGGAAGGGAATGTGATGGCAGGTGGCTCCCGGAGAGGGGGCAGCAGGGCAGAGGGTGCAGAGAATGGCCAAAATATTCCTGTCTATTGCACGTGTACTGAAGAAGGAAGGGCGCACACCAAAGGTCCTTTTTCACTCCTAAACAAGACCTCGGGATCCACGTTTTTTTTCCCCACAAAGCTTCTCTCCACTCCTCTGCTATCAGCAGCTGGAAAGGTAAGCAACGGTCTATAATGGGGTGGCAGGCAAAGGCAGAGTCTTGATGCAAAGAGCAAGAAGTGCTGTACCTGCCCGTCACACAAGGTCCTGCAGAAACCAACCCATCCCTGCCCTTGCAAGCAGGGCATCACACACACTGCCACCAAAGGCTGCAGAGAAGTTCATTTAGGCCAGTGCTTGGTAAACAAGAGCTAAAGCCGTGGTCAACCTTTCCTGCCTTGCATGACATGTTTTCTTAGGAACAAACACTTCTTCAGCATTTGGTTCCTCCACATGAATATAAAAAGTGAAATGATCCTCTATCTCAGTCTTGTCCTGTCTTCGCCTTTCCATTGCACAGGGGTAACAAATTATTTCTGACCAAAATACCTCGCACAGGCTTACACCACGCTTTTTAAGAGCTCTCAAGCAACTTTTTTGGTATATTCCCTTTCTCTTAAATGAAAACTATTATACTGTTATTTTACAAAAAATGCTGGGGTTTAAAGGTAACCGAATAAATAATGTTAATCCAAATGTAATGTTGCTCTATTAATCCCTAAAAACAAAGACATTAATGACAAGAACCTGATGGCACACATGGCCTGGGCCCATGTGGAAAACATGCAGGGTTTCACAACTACGGCATAAAATTTCTTTCGTTTATGGGAAGATCCCTGCAGGGGTAAGAACACCCCAGGCAGTGAGCACCACACTCTCCCAATTCCCAAATATACAATGTACTATATGACACTCAGCAACAATGACTGATACTTCTAGCCTGTTATTGAGTCTTTGATGCTACTTTAATGTTATCCTTGGCACATGATTTCCTTTGAACTAAGAAAAAGAAAAAAGCTTTGAAAACTTTTAGACATGTCAAGGCTCTTCCTCAGGTAGGCAGTCACCATTACTGTAAGGAGCTTCAGTGCAAAAACTTCCAAATAAACCACCACCTATTTTCTCCACCTTCTCCTGGTGCAGAAAAGATGCCAGAGAGGCATTCATTTTAACATGCAGGCAGATGTGATGGCTCGGCATGCAGCCCAGCTGCGTGTGGACAGCTAAACCTCCCAGTGGAGAATCCCCGACTCCAAGCCTGCTGTGCTGCGACACAACCCACTCCAATGGGGAGCTGAATGGGGCAGCTCTTACATGTTAAGCTAAAGCCCAGTCTGATCACAGAAACAAATGGCCTCTAGATTGAAGAAAGGGCTGTTGCCATCCTATGCAGTTCACCTCCTGCCAGGGGACAGCAGCTGGCAGGCAGAGGTTACAGGCAGCCAGCTCAACCCCACCCAACTGTTTCCAGGCCAGGCCTGGAGAAGCCGGCACGCAAGTTAAGTCACTCCACCACTAAAACCATCCATCTACACGGACATGCCCAAGCCTGTGGGCAGAAGGCACGGTCATCAGCAACAACTCTCCTTGTACAAAGTTTTACTCCATTGCCTTGACCTTTGGCGCAGGCTGCAACAGTCCTTAATGGCCATAAAACCCCGTGCACCTAGTCAGCTTTTAAAATTAAATGGGTATTTGAATTATTTAATCAAGAAAACAAAAACAGATTAATGTATTTTCTTCACATTTTCCAAAGGCATTCCCATCTGGGAGGGGAACAAGAGTACAATACAATCTAAGGGAAGATACAAACCAGTGAGAACGGACACCGATAACAAAAGTGTCCCTTTGGCTGCAGGATGGCACTACATCACACACACCATGCCCCAGGAATTTTTTAATGGGATAAAACTTATTTTTCTCTGCTCTTTTGTCCTCACATGGGTTTGCTTATACCACTCCAAACAAGTACAATTAGGCTTCTAATTATTACTGGAGTAAAAAGGTTAAGAGAAAGCTAGTGTGAACAATGCCCTAGAAAGCTACAAGGCCTACTGCCATTTCTCTGATGTGACCACATGGGAGACAAGAAAGCACTCTCAGCAAAAATGAAGGGGCTCAAAGAGGGGCATGCTCTGAACAATTGCATCACTCTTGAGGGGGAGGAAAACAAAAAAAACACAACAAAAAAACCACACACTACCATCCTGGTTTTTACAAATATCTGATCTGGCAACAATAAACGTTGTGAGAATGCTTCTAATGTGGTTGAATGAGAGACCCACCGAAAACAGCTAGAGTTCAATGCCTTTTATTGGCAGGTCTGATATTTCTGCCTCTTTATGAATGATGGGAAAATTTAAATAAGTAATATTTTGCCTATCATAGGCACTGCTGCTGTTAAATGAACTCATCTTCTAAGTGATTAGACCAGGCAGCAAATGATCTGTTTCTAAATCTTCATTTAACCAAAGCAAGGGAAGCAAGTACTCTCTTTTCCTCTTCTTTGCCAGATAGACAGTGGCATCTGACTACACAAATAATGACAAATAAAAATTTTAAAAATCCTTTATAACAAAAAAATTAAAATTAACTTTTAATTTTAAGCTGGAATGTTCACATATGTGATGATAAGCAAAACACAGCTGTTGCCCTTTTTCTCTTGGCTGTAGTTTACCAGAGGGGTGGGAAATACCCCTCCATGAAGGCACAGTTAGCTTACTGTTTAAGAAAAGTTTCAGAACCTCTAAGATTATTTTTTAGTGTTGCTGTAAGTATAAAAATTTAGACCTCAGAGGTAAAAAGATGACAAGTGCCACCTTGTGGGCATTTAACAAAGACAGAATTTAATGTTGCTTTCTGTTTCCAGCGGGGTATCTCAGCCTCCAGACAACAGGTTGCAGCCACTTTTCAGCATTTCTGGGAACACCATCTTCTCTTTCCGAGAAAAGACAGACATGATGGGAACTGCTACCTGGCATGGCTCTGTGGGTTAGCTGCAGGTGCAACAACGGAGTCAGGCTGCCAACTGTCTGTCACCCTCTGATTTATCTCGCTATAGGAGTTAAAATGGCACTATAGACTCACAGGTATCCCAAAATGTCTGGTTTACACAGTGAACAACTTTCACCCGAAAATGTTGCCAGAATCAAATATACCCCTCTAATTTACCTATTTCCAAGAAAAACAGCCTGCTAGTTTTTTTGTTGGTTTTTTTTGTTTGTTTGTTTTGGTTTTTTTTTGTTTTTTTTTTTTTAAAACTGTTTGTGGCAAAACCGACTGCGGTTGGCTGCTGCCCCAAAGTGTTGGATCAGTGAGTTAGGCAGTTACCCATCCTCCCTAAGCATTATTTGAAAGGTCTTTTGCAAACTAATTTTGCAAATTCAAAATTGACAGAAATAGGCCTTTATTGGATGAATCACATATTTTAGAGTTGACAGATAATTTGTCCAAGTATCTTCTGTATTAGTAAAGTCTTGGAGCAATTCAGAGTTAACATCAGCTAACACAAGCTTGAACACTGTAATCAAACTTCCTTGGTTTAAATCCAGACTGGTTTTCATTGGAGACACTGTTTTGACCATGGTCAATGAAGTTTGCTTGGAAGCCAGGAGAAATACCTGTCAAGGCTATTACTCTTACACGGCTCTCATTCCCACCATGCCGAGGGATAATGTAAGAGAAAACATTTACCCTTCAACATTTCCTTTCCTACTTTTTGTTTCCACAAATCCTTCTTTGTCTCCTGTTTTAAAAGTCTGCCTGCACAGAGACTGAGGTAATTTCCCATCACTTGTTTTACTTCTTCCAAACATTAATAATACCAACAAGGGCACATCAGTTTTACTGTAACTTCAAGCCAGTGACAACTGTTATAGTCACAGCCTCAAGGCATTCACAAAAATACGTTTTTGTCTTGATTTCTCTAACATATCTAACAGGGAATATTGATTGCAGCTTGATTACACAATATTCTGAGCAGTTACCCTAATAATGAAAGAGAACAATAAGATATGGTATAAAAGTGTCTTCTAGCTGTAAATTAATCCCCTCCCCTGAATAAGAATTCAGTCCGGTCAAGGCTGAGCAGAAGAGACCCTAAATAAAGGACAAGCTTTCAGGCACTTTTGAAATACAACCCCTCTATCCGTTGCATAATGTCCTAATTTGCTGAATGGGGAGGCATGTTTTATCACCCTTTGCTTGGTTGCTTTGATTCCCCCTCCTCCTCCCAGCACTGACATACGTTCATTTTCCTGCTCTAAAACCCACTTTTAAATAAAGCATTGTGGTTTTACCAAAAGCTGAACCACAACAAAAGAGCACAACACTGACCCTGCCTCCCTATCCATTGGTAAAAATCTGCTAAGAATTTGTCCTCCCTTGCATTTTAGACCAAGATAGCTGCTGTGCATTCATTAGCCTCCTGGGGGAGAACAAAACAAAAGCAAAGCACCCATTAACACCCCAGGCAAAAATCAGAGTCACCCAGAGAAAATTAAGAGCAGATCTGATTTCTGATTGCTGTTGAAACTGGCCTCAAGACAGGCTCACGTGTTCCAAAGCACGTCTCTCTCTTTAACTGTGTCAGATGGTCTAATAGATGCTGTTGCCTCTCCTTCCCCAAACTTGACCCATTTAAATTCTTAGACCTTCAGAGTTATAACAAACCTATTACGATTCTTATTAGAAACAGATTTTTCATTTTCTAAAGTCGTCAATAACACACGCCATTGCTCATGCAAAAATATGGCTTGTATTTACGCCCTTATTTCCAGAACAGATGCAATACATCAACACTCATGATTGGAAGGAAGAGGACAGACTACCAAGTAAAGTATCCTTGCCTGGAACCATGATCATTTTTTATAGCATCACGAAGGAAACTCCTAAAAAACATTATTGGCAGGGTCAGAGAAAGGGAAATGGACACAATGTGGTGGGATGCCTTTTCTTGAACTGGAATTAAGTTTTTACTCCAAAAGTCATTCTCCAGTTGCTGTGAGCTCCCCCCCAATCTGAAAGTTGCAAGTGCCATTCCTTACCTCTTCCTGTTCTCATATAAAACATCCAACAGGCCTCCAATGGCACAAATTAGGATGCTCCAGGTAGAAAAGCTGAAAATTTGGCATTCCTTTTTGGTAATCCCATGGCTCTCTACTATAACTGCATTCAAAGAACTATGGCAAAAGATATTTACCCACCAGCCTCTCCCTGTTTTTAGCATTAAATCCATCTTTCTGTAAGTCTTTTCCTCCTTGGCAGGTTCATCTGCTGCACTAGGCAGGAAGCAGAGAAAGGAGAGAACAGGTGTGAGATCCACTCCATGGAGAAGCTGTGCTCTGGGTCCACTCCTGCACCACCCAGGAGTTGTGGGCCTGGAGCAACAGCCAAATGATCATCTCGGTGGTGGTTTAGTTTTTGAGCTAAACTCTCAGCAAGCACTGACAGGTTTTCTGCATGGGACCCCATTTGTCCTCAGTTCCCTCTGTGTTTAGGAGGATGCAAATAGAGCAGGGGAGCTGGGAACAGGCTGCTGGAAGGACAGCTGAACACAAGGTTTGTCACCGCCCAGCGGGAACAGGAGAGCTGGCCAGAAAGCTCAATATGATTGATGCTCGGAGATAACCTTCAAGTCTTTTTCTGGGTAACTCCATATGTTTTTTTTCCCCCTCCAGCAAATTAATTCAGATGGTTTTCTTGTCTCTGTTCTAAGTTCTTTCGCCTTTTTCCCACTAATTAGAAGAAATACAAACTGGTCTGCAAATAAGGTTTATTACCCCTCACTTTATCATGGTACCACGTTAAACAGGAGTTTTTCAACAATTATTAGCTGTATTTCTGGGATATTGATGCATCCTTACTGGGAACATCCACAAGTAAAAAGCAGACTGTCCTACAGAATGAGACGTCTAAACAGAAAATAGGAACAGCTGCTGGCAAGAGAAGCAGAGGCCCATGTAGATGAGATCATCCTACAGATCAAAGATCACTATCTCTGTTCCCAAGTCTTGCCAACCCAATAATCCCCAGCCAGCACTGCCTCTCTGGGTAACAGCTCTTTTGGTGTCTTTAGCTCCACTTTGACTTTACAAGAACAACCCTATCATGGTGGTTGGCAGCACAGGAAAACGTGTACAGACAGACACATTGAGAGCTATAGGATGTGACCAATCAAAAATCCAGTCTGTAGTTTAAAAATTATCCTGGCCTACATATGTGACTAGATGGGAACTGCCAGGAGGCAGAATGCTGCAAGCAATTGTCAGAGATTGTGATATGCAGGATTTCTGTACAGAAATAAGGACAAATGCTAATACAGCTCTAAGACACAGCAAGTCCTGCCTGTGTCTTCCACAGCTGCTCTTACACAGCAATGAGAGAAGGAAGATACCTTCCAAAGAAGGCGGAGTTTTTACATTTAAGAGGCATGACTAACAGCAGGGCTACCCCAACAACAAAGCATTTAAGAAGCTGTTCCTGCTTCTCACAGACCTTTTGACAAAGTGGAAAAAAACCACCAACAAGCTTAGCAGATGAGTTAGCCAGTGTGAGCTCTCCCTCAGACAGAGCAGTCTGCAACTCTCTCATCTCAGAAGCTGCTTGGAGGCATCCTCCTGAGTTACCGCCCCAGAAGTGCGGCATATTCTGTCCGGCCCCAGGGCTCACCATGCCTTGGGATGGCAGTGACACGGGGGCTGTGTTTCACCTCTTGCAAATTCTAAACCTGTAGAAGAGCAAGTTAGGACAAAACAATCATCTTGCTTTGGTGTGATGCAGTTGGAGGTGGATCAGGGTGGAAGGTACCTTCTTACACAGCACAATTTCAATAAAAGCTCAGGAATAAGAGATGCTCCACCAAGTTACTGATGAGCTTGCTGCTCTGCCACTGAGGAGAGGCAGGCATGGGTGCTGGGAGGGGTCTGTGACCACAGCTTGCTTTGACACCACACAGAAGTGGGCAGATACACAGTGCAGCTGGGAGCTCCCCAAAAACCATAACAAAGCAACAGCACAGCTATACATATATGAGCTCACCATTGGAAATGCCATGGTAAGTTTCCTCTCCTTCTCTTGGTTTTTTTTGGGTCAGTAATTTTCCTTTACATGCTTGCAAATATTTATCTTGTTATGCTACAAATTATTTCTTAACAAAAATACCCGACTTAATTCCTTTACCATGTAAATTTTGGCATCAAAATAATATGCAAAGTTTCTGAATGTTTTCTCACCAGAAAGAAGAATCACTATTTTATTTTGAAATACTTCTCTGCTCCTGTTAAACCAGTGAAGATTTTTTCAACACTTTCAAGTCCCATTTATAAATATACTCTCTGAAAAACCTGAAAAGGAAGTCAGTAAAATTAATTGCTCTGTCAAAATCATGCTTCCTTTATTGGAAGGATATACCCATGTGTGCATGCTCAGCCAGTAAGGCAGAGGTGAGGGAAGAGCTACATCCTGTTTGGGGTTTTTTTGTGCATTGGGTGTTGGGTTGTATTTTTTTTTTAAATGAAAAATGATCCAAGATTGCACTGAAGTATTGTGTCCAGATTCATATGGAAACCATAAAGCACAGATGAAAAAGTATGGCAGACTGGCCCTACCAAATAATTATCAGCAACTTTTATAGTCTGCTCTGGGTTGTATACATATCAGATACTAATTCAGCACTGAGGAGACTGACTTGTACGCTGCCAATGCAAGAGCAAGGAACAGTTAGGTACTGCACTGAAGCACTGGGTTTGTTTCTCAGAGCTGCACGATTACTCCATTTTTCACAGTCCCCCGTTTACTCTGCATAAGAAATAATTCCGTAACTCCCTCTCCATTGCTGCAGAATTACTCAAAGACTTTGCTACATGATGCTCCATTGTACTTGCTATATAATTTAAATGGTTGCAGTTGTGGCTCTGCTGGCCACTGTGGCACACCACCATGCAGCAGGCAACAAGACAATTCCAGTATTTAGGAAACAGTGTTTTACCTTTACTTTTGGAGTAAAGCAAGCTGCCCCAGGACATTTGGTTTCTGATCAAGGTCAGAAACTGTATTTTTATTTCAGCTTCTTAAATGTCAAGACTACCTATAAGCAAGCTGCTCTTGCAACAAAGGAAGCAGGAAGGAGACAGAGATGGGGAGCAGGAGTGCAGGGAAAAGGGAACCACCACCTCCCATCAGCACCAGGAACATTCATCCCCAACCACATGATGTATTCAGCAGAGCCAGATCCTGCCACCTGCACCACAGATGGAAATGACAGTGGGCTTCCTCACAGAGATGACCAAAACCAAATGTACAGTTACCTGCTCACTGTGAGCAGCAAGGTCTAGCTTGCAGCTTCAACAGTGATCCACAACCAAAGGATGCAGTTTCCCTAACACATTCTCCCAAGGGGACTAAGATTTGGTCATGTGAAAAAACAGACCACATTACCACATCCTATCAGCATTAAACAAAATTTTAACCAAAAGTTAACCAGCCCCGACAGTCGCTCCACAAAGCTTACCACAGAACTGCCAACAAAGTCACAAGAATAAATTTGGGGATGAACGTATCAAAATATATCATGGAAATCAGACTCCCACAGGAATAAATACAATTTTACGAACACATTTTCTAGTAACTATGAAATCCTTTCAGAAATGTCCCCTTTTTCATTCAGACAGAGGATGAGCAAATATTCCAAGTGCTGGAGATGTCAGATGTCAATTGGCTCTTTCACATTCACAGAGGCTGTTGCAGACACAGCGAACACTCCTGACTTTCCACCTGGGTGTGATCAACCCTCCTCCCCCTGACTAGAACCAGGACATTGACCCAGCACTCCACCGTACAGCTAAAGCCTCGGCAACAGCATGGAGAACTGCAGGAACTCTTTCCCAGCGTCTCCTTGGGTCTGGCCAGTGAGGGTGCTTAAGGCCCAGATGCGATGCAATTACAAAGTCCTGGCAGTATTGTTAAATGCTTTAGAAGACCAAATATTTCAGTGACTTTAAACAACACTTTTCCATGTTTCAAAATGGACTCAAAAAGCAAAATCTAGATGGTATTTAATTTTCTACCATCATTTATGAAGATGTACAAGGCAGATAGAATCCACCCCACTGAAATGACAGCTAAAGCAGTTTATGATTTTCTGAGGGAGCAGGAAGCATCTCATATTCTGTTAATAGCTACAAAACTGCACTTGGGCCAGGTCTTGGGTCTGTTTAGTTTTGTTTCATATGAAGACACATTTCTGCAGAACTGTATGATGTCTGTCCACAAGGTGGAGCAGCTAAATAGCCTGAGATGCAGATGCTAAGGCCCAAGCAGAGAAATGAGAAAGAACTAACAGCACACAGCTGACTGTTAGACTGCTCGGAACAGTTACCTATGCCTGCACCCTTGGAGGATCTTGATTAATGTGCTTTTCTTTGGCACAAATAACATAGTCTTCCAAAAGGCTTGTATAAGGTTTATGCTTTGAGTTTACTGATTATAGTAGTATTTAAGTAATTACTATGGTACTGCTGTTAGATTTAAACACATTCTTTTCTTGACACCAAGACATGCTAGCACATGGAAATCTTTTAGTATATCTTAAAAAAAACCAGTTAAGAACTCTTGGAGAGAGTTAGTAAGAGAATAATGCCCCCAAACCTAACAAGGCAGAAAGTACCAGCTGAGTCCAAAGCAGATAGAAGAAAGCCCAGATTTACACCTGAAACATCAGTCCTTGGCCGACTTGAAGTGTGCATCAGCAAAGCTTGGGAACTCTTCCTAGACCCTTGGATCCACAGTGTATTTCACTTCAACACCATCAGATGAGATTCTGTGCTACACAGACTGTCTTTGCTAGTGGGACACTTGATGCCAAAGGGGGAAAAGTGTGCACTTGTTCAATGGTGTGTCTGAGCTGATGATATAGCAAGAGAATCTCTTTGGAGAAAATTCCAAAACCTCATCTTAATTCATTACTTGTGCACACGATTGGACCTGACCTTTCCTGGTTCATCAATGATCCTCAAACCTCTGATTTCTTAAGATTCTTATACAATTCACAAATAGAAAACACAATTTTATACCAGCCACTGCATGAAGCACACTTCTAAGCACTACGTTGAGAAGCCATGGCTAAAATTTTTTCGTCCTCATTTAGAAGTGTTAGTGTCATTTCTCTGATGTTTTGATCAATTGATACCAATTTACTAGTTAATAGATCCATCTTCTTTCCTCAGTTCCTACACAGGTTTCCCTTTCGATTTTTTCTTGAGATTGCATTGCCAGCAAAACCTTTTCAAGGTTGCTCTCCTTATTTGCTTCATTAGGTTCTATAAATTAGGTACGGTTAGCACAGCACCTAGGAGAAAATAATCTTCTGATTCTCAGCACTTGGACACCTTCCCTCCCAGATACATGAATGGGAGTCAGAAGATTGCGTTTCTGTCTAACATGGCTTCCATTTTTAACAAGTCACCTTCATCTTTAAATCTTGTTTAAAAAAAAAACAACAAACCCAAACATCGTACTAATGTCCCTAAATTATTTTGTCTAATTAAACTATTCGAAGTTCCTATTATGACTAGATGTTGAATTGCTTAAATCTCCCTTAAAATTAGCCTGTGTCAGCCAGTACTGAATGAAGCCCAAGTATTTTAAACCAGGGCTAAACACTGCAAGAGCAGCTCCTGTAGCCAGGTTAAAAAGATTAGTTTGAATTCACTGCTTTACTGCTGAAAAAGATCCAGCATAGGCAGTGCAACGTGGGCTATGCATTCACTTTGAAAACTGCTTCAAGGGCATAAGATGAGCAATCAAGTTCTCTATGCTTTTTTTTTTTTTGGCCTAGAAGCACGAGTGATGGGTACCATTCCTCTAGCACTCCACATTTATGTTCCCTGTAGTGACAACAGCCCTACTATAAATGCCCCAATTCCATGAACAAACTTCCATTACTTACTTCAGTTAAGGAACAGGTTCAAAGAACACTTTTTTGGCACAAACTTACTCTCTAGTTAAGAGGCTCTGCCAATGAACTTTTCCCATCCCAGCTACCCACACATTTTAAGCGTAGTTCAGGGCCACGTATAAAAATTCAGAGGAACTTGAATTGTAGATGATCTGTTTACCTCCTGTTCTTAGAAGGCTCTGCACATAAGGCAAGAAATAAGCACATTAATTTTTGAGTATTTCTTATCCTGCAGAGAATCCACAGGCATTACCTGTTGTGAGCCATTTTTTAGTGGAACATTTTCTTTCTACAGTCCTGTGACTAAGCTGACCAAGCACTGTAAAGTTTAAAAGCCTTCCCTAAACAAGCAAAGCATTTATTTAGGGAAGAATGAATTGATTTAATTTCTCTACAATATCTTTAAGATTGTCACATTTGAAAATATGCACTTGTAACAACATAAGAATACCCTGCTTTTTGAAGGAGCCGCAAGACAGTAAGTATGGTTTGCATGGAGAACAATAATCACAGACACACAGAACTTAAAACAGTAATCTGTTAATTAGCATGTCAAGTACGGAAGAACTCCTTTCAAAAGGTTTGCCTCATACCCATAGTTGTAGGTAAATTAATAGAAAATTACTTCTGTGCATTATGACAGCAGAGCTCGCAGCTGTGGAAGAGAAATCTGTTCAGTGAGAAAATTAATATTTGCATGCTCTTTCAGCAACGTATGGACACCTGAAATGGAATTATAATTGCTTCCTTTGGTCCTACCCTTCCTGATTGTAGCAATGTATTGCTTGTTTCTTTCCATATGATATTTTCCCCTATAAATTCCTCTAAAAACTGCCCTTGTTCATCACCTCCTTAAATAACCATATTTGTCATGCTGACTACAGCTCTGTCTCTAATCCCATTCATCTGCAGCCACTCATCAGAGTGCAAGCACTTCAAAGATTAAAAGAGAATTGCTTCACTTCTCACTTCTTAACTACCAATATTGAAGAGGGTGAGTTTTCATCCATTGGCAGGCTCTGAGCAAGAAGGCAAGAGCATGAGTAACTAATGACAAATATGTCCATGAAGATCTCTCCTGGCTGTTTTGAAATGTCTTCCTTTGTTCACACAAGAGAGTTGATGAGCAAACAAATGAACAGAAAGGGAATTAATAAGACACAAGGACAATTCATATGCACTTAGACATAAAACTATTTTTTCTTTCAAAGTACAAGGCTAACTTACTTTAAATGTTTCTCAGGACATTCAAAGACACCAACAAACAGCAGTAGCAATGGGATAACTTAACACTTCCCCTCCTTTTTTCCTCTACATTGTTTGTTATCTTTCCCATACTTTAGTCACCCAAGTGGAATGACAGCACACACCTCACCTGTGTCACTGCGAGATCTCACAGCTTAGGGTATTAACAGATGGGCTCTAGGAATTCTAGCCACAGAAACATAACTGATTGCTCTTCATGTCTCCACAAAGCCGCTACCCCTCGCAGGGATTCAGCAGAGCAGAACTGGCGGGTATCCTTCAGCTGCTTCCCTGCTAAACCAAGCAAGTGGCTTCAACCCAGCTCCATGAAGGCTGGCCATGAAGCCACTGGACTTTGTGCTGAAACAGCAGAGAAGGAGACTGGCTTATATGTCATTCCAGCTGCTGCACCAGGCAGAAAGAAATGGTTAGACAGAAGAAGGAGGCTACACATGCAATCACCACAACCTTTTGTGAGGAAATGTGAATCTGCTGTACGATGAAAAACAGCACTAGAATTGGACATCTACTCAAGTTCCAGACCCTTATACACACCAGGTGTGAAAGCCAGCACTGTTTTGTGGACAAAGACATTTTTAAAGCCCAACCAACTCTTGGTAGGCAATTCACAAATATTGATATGAAATTAATCACATCTATTATTTGCAACAAACAGGATCAGGCAGCATTTTTTTTTCCACTTCTCGGATACACTGACTGTCTTCCAGCCTTCTGCTGATGCGGTCCCTAGTACAGGATCTGCTTTACTATCTTAGATCAAACCTGCACTCTAAGTGCTTGGGCACCAGAACACAAACTCAATGTACTGGTGATACCCTACTTCTACTGGCATCACAAAAAGCCATGTCACATACAGGTGACCACCTATAGTCACAATAGCTACTTCTGCCACCATAACTTTGTGTAACTATAGTCCCTGTTGGGATGACACTTTTGCCTGAAGTAGCTAACGTGGTTGATAGGTAACAGAGCTATGTTTTCAGGCAACGACTTCTACGCTCTCCCATCTCTGACTGCTTCCAACAGGGGCTGCTCTTCCTCTCCATCTCTGTGGAGCAGTTGATCTCCTGTCGCTCAATCCACACCACATACTGACTCATCAGCCTCATCAGCTGTACCACTGCGCTGAGGGAACACATGCAGCTCCCTGACACCTTCCCTACTGCCAACAGTCACCACAGGATACCCTGGAAGGTCATGACTGGGAAAATATGACAAGATTAAATAAAGAATTATAAAATAACCAAGATTGAGAAAGTGAAGAGTCTTAACATCTTCCTCCTTTGTGCTTTAATGTTGCATCATAATTTGGACAATAAGCTGTAAATGAAAAGGAATAAGAAGTCAGGAGACACATATAGCCCACGGCAAGCAGCCTATCTCTGTAGCAGAAAAATGCTGCTGATACACCAGAAGCTCTTTCCTCCAACCAACTTTCCAAAGAGTTTCAAGGTGCTACCTCAAAGGTAGAAACTGCAGTTAGTGCTCCAGCGGCTACGTGGTGCTGCTCCGCGGACAGCGGCAAAGGGCAACCTCCCACAGGAACAGGAAACTCCTCTCTGCTCTGCTAAGTGGAAGAAATAAGGCACACCTGACCTTTCAACTGCCTGATACTGCATGTCCACTTTAATCCAGAATCTACGACAATGTCACCCTGCTCTCTAGTCCTGTCCCCTTTTAGTACAGTCTTTGGACTATGCACCAAAATAGGCATAAAACAGTATCAAGAGCATGGAGAAAGAATGTTATGATGTTTCCCATCCCTCTCCTCTCTCTTGCTGCACTCACACACACACATTAATTGAAAGGGAACCGGCAATCCTGGTGGATTTTCCCTTCCAACCTGACACAGCAATTCATCTCAAGTTTACACACTTTGTAGCACATCCTATCAGACGCAGCCCTAGAATGTGTGAAATTTGGTTCAGTGTGATACACCATTATAGGTTAGAGAAAAAAAAAAAGCAATACTGAGCCTAGAATTTATGTGCATGAGCAGAACCAAAGCAAACACCTCCCTCAGGAGCTGTTTGCTCAGGACAGTTTTACTGGTATAAGATAGGTGTGAATTTAAAATAGTACAATTATAGCTGCTTAATCCCTCAAAACAGATACATTAATTCAGGCACATTTATTCTGCCTTTTCCCAGATTTGCTGATGTTGCTTTCGTAGGGGCTTACATTGAAACAAATTTAAAAACACTCTTTAGCAAGTTGTCTTTTTAGTGAGTTACTATGGGTCAGCTGTTGTGGTGCACTAACTGAAAATGCCACTATCCAAAGGCAGCCAAAATTCAAGATAAAGGCTAAACACTGTTCTTGAAGTTCAAAGCAAGCATGTTGCGGTCTGTCTTTGTTATATGCTACGAGACACTGTGGCAAGCTACCTCAGCTCAGAGGACACACAGCACCACAGTAGGCTGTGCTAACTCAACCATAAGTTAATCACAACCTCATCTGCAAACATACTGCACATTTTCTCCATTTATACAACTCACACTCTTGCATTCATAGTTTAAGATGCACTCTAAAGCTTTTACACTTATGAAAGGCACCGCATTCATTTGTTGACATACATTAGCCTTATTTGTTGCATTGTTTTATAGTCACTTTGTGTTTTCTTAAAAGGGTGAAATCTCGAGGTTTTACTCTTGGCAAGATATTGTTTAAAACCTGCACACAGCAGGCTGCCCCGCTCTCTTCTCTTTGCTCATTGTCTTTTACATATATCAATGTCATTTGTTCTAACAACAGATGTGATAGCTCACAAAAACATCTAATTCAATTCACTTTGTAATGCAAATTTCTATTAGAAAAATGTCATTAAGTAGATAACACACACGTGAATTAAAAAAGAATCATGTAAGCTTAAAAAAACAGGTACCTGATTTAGGAATGCCACTTTATTTAAAAGCTAAAATAAAAATAGTCTCAGGTTTTGCAGACAAAGATTGTAATGACATATTAACTACTCACCATTGAAAAAGTGCATATTTTCAGCAGCCTAAAAATTTGATTTTTGGTTGGGGACAACTGCAATATTTACCTTGAGTGCCTGTGTTAACAACCTACACCTTTTCCCAACAAGCTGCAGTTACAATGATGCAATGTAATACGCACAGTAGGCTATTTCACAAAAGCCAATGTGGCATTTGAGCACCCTCTATGTTCACTTGTGCTTCCGAGCTGAAGAGCTTGATGCCCACCCTGCAACGGACAATGTGCAGGGCCCCCCATACCTGCACCAACTCCTCCAGAAGTCCGGGGGCTCATGTGAACTCAATAACAAGATCAGGCCTATAACAACAGAGATGGTTTACTCTACTGTGAACTCTGATTTACCACCTTTTGCGTCCTGAAAAACTCAGGCAGGAAATATAAAGATAAGTGACAGCACTGTAGCTAAATCCAATACTGCATAGATTTTATCTACAGAGAACTATCTTGCAACATGTGCTAAACTTTTTTCTAGATGGGGCTTAATATGCCACTATAACAGGAATCAAATTTTAAGAAAACCCATGAAACCATTTTTATTGTTTTAAGAAACTGTACCAGCCCAAGAATCATGAGATGAATGAAAGCAAGACATCTGTTTACACAGGAAGTAAAATCCACAGTCTAAACATTTTGAATAAGCTTCATATCATCACTTAAACCCACCCACTAGAAATCACTTTCGGTGCACGAGCTTCTTAGGCGAAAGAGCATCCCAATTATCCTGTTAATTCTGCACTGATGTTAGCCATGCTAATTTCTGCTTTCCTTTGCATTGTTGCATTTACCTAACGTTGCCAGAAGCAGCTTGTAGCTTTTTTCGTCCCTGCTGTAAAATTAAGCATATTAAGCATAAGCAAGCTTAATAACCCTACTTATGAGAACCCACATGTTCAACAGTTAAAACTACAGTTTTCACATGCTGGTTCCCGCTACGCTCTCTCAGGCTGTGACGCCAACCGCAGCAACACTCACAGCCTCCCGAAACCGTCCCTTTCATGAATCCGTGCTATTAAACACAATCACGGAAACGCATCTGATCGTTACGGGCAATTAAGCCCCGTGCCCCGGCGCTCCCAGGAGAGCGGGGTCCCTCGTTAGCCAGCCCGTGGCTTGGCCGCGCAGCTCCTCCGGCGACCGGGGAGGCTTGCTGAGGCACCGTAACTTTTGTCCATCGCGCCCCACAGCCGGCTCACAGCCCGAGCCCACGCCGCCCGCCACGGCACCGGGGGCCGCCCGCGGGGCGCGGTATCCTCCACGGCCAACCCCGGGCGCGGGGTGGGGGGGGGCGGCGCAGCGGGCCCCGGCCGCCGGCAGCCCCCCTGGCCGGCGCCCACGCCCAGACGCTGCCGTGCGGCAGACAATGGGGGCCGGCAGCCCCGCGCCCGCCGGGCTGAGGCGGCGGTTACTCACCGAACAAGGTCAGAGCCATCGCGGCGGCGGCGGGGCGGGCCCGGGGGGCGGCGGGGGCTGGCCGGGCGGCGCGGGGCTGGCATTGGCGCGGCGGCTCTCGCATCAGCGGCGGGGCGCACCTGCAACACAAGTTGGGCGCGGGGCTGTCAGGGCGCCCCGCGGCACCGGCCGCCGCTGCCACTTGCTGCCGCGGGGCGGAGTGGGGCGGCTGCGGCCCGCGGCGGAGGGAAGGGCAGGGCCGGGGTTGGGGAAGAACGGGTGACGGCGGCCAGGGACGCGCGGGGAGCTCCCCGCTCCCGCCCTTCCCTCCCTCTCTCCCTCCCTCCCGCCCGCGCTCACGCTGCGGCCCACCGCCTCGGGGAGCCATCTTGCGCCGCCACACGACCCGCCTTCCTCCCGCCGCAGCCGGCGGGACGGTTCCCATGGCAACGCGGCCGGCCCGCCGCCTCGCCGGGGCACAAAGGGAAGCGCCGTCCCCTCAGGCGGGGCGGCCGGCGGCGGCCCCGGCCCCCAGCCCCTCGCACGTACGTGGCACCGGCTGCGCCCGGCTCGTCCCGCGGGCGGGACGGGCGGCTCCGGGTACTCTCCGCTCCGCTGAGGGGATTCTCTGTGGAAACCAGCCTCGGGGCACCGGGCTGCCCCCGGGGAGCGGCCGGGAAGGCCGGCCTGTGCTCCTTCAGCCTCGTCAGGGCCGCGCCTGCCTGGTACGGGAGAGAAACCAACGGTCTTGTGAGAAACGTGACTTCTTTAAAGCGAGGTGAAAATTTCCATTTAAATGCCAGCGAGCGCGAAGAGAGCAAAACTGTCAACTTCTCCTCAAAATGCTTTGGTTTGAGAAATTTCAGCCAGCCCAGCTGCCATCGTTTTTTTTGCTAGCCGGGAGTGCAAATTTCAGAGCTAAAAGCATTTAATTGAAGAGGCAGCATCGTGCCCAGTGTTAAGTCGTTTATACAGTTTGCATTTTTAACCCGAAAACAGATATTTAAAGCAAAGGTTAGCTTGTACTCAGCAGATCTTCCCAGACTACGTAGGACAATCAGACCAACCTTGTTTAGCGCTACAGTAGTTTTTCACTTGCAAGAACTACTTCGCTTCCCAGATGCAAGCTGTGTGTGCAGAGAATTCAGATCCAGCCTTAGCACGATCAACACACATTGTTTACTCAAATTTAATCCATTACAGCTGTGCAAATCCACAACCTTCAGCAGGGGCTTTGGAGACATCAGCCAGGGCAAGCGGATTGTGCAGGTGCGTTTTGACAAGCATCATACAGCCTGTCCCGCCTTTGCTTGGGACGCTGTGGTGGCTACCACAGCGGGTGTGCAGTGGGAGGCATGTGGTCAAGGCAAGGTTTTTGCCATGGGACAGTCTAAAGGAGGAAGAGCATGTATGTAGGCTGCATCTACTGCCGCTGCAATTAATGGTTCCAGTTGCGTGAATGCAGCTCAGGGTCAGCAAGTACGTAAAATACGTTTTCTTTCAACAAGGCAGCTAAAACGTAAAGATCTGTCTGGAAAAAAGGAGTGGTTTATGTAGTTCACCTCACATGGGTTTTCATCCTCTGAATTCTACCTCATCTTTTTATAAAGAACAAGAGGGAAAGATTGTGTGGGAAAGTTTTCAATGTCTTTAAATCTTGTTTATACAACAAGAAAAACATGGGAGTTTGTCTGTCAAATATTTCAAAACATTGGTTTTTATGTTTATATATTTTGCTTAGTGTGCAAAGTTAAAAAAATAAACGTTTTATCCCAGAGTGATCGTTTCTTTCATTTTATTCCTTCCCAAATGATTTCTAATATGATGGTCCTGATTTTCATTTTGTATGTATAAAGTGCAAAAGTTCATTGAGCAGCTAGACTACTGAGAAATAATATTTTAATTGCAGGAATAGAAGAAGGTTGAAAATAGATGAAAAATGGTTTGGAAAAAAAAAACCAAAAAAACCCTTTGCCATTCTGCCTACATGATTTGACCCTTGTGTACATGGGGTGTTTTGGTTTGCTTTGCTTTTTGGAAATAAGTTGGATCTTCATACAGATTTTTTTTCTTACATTTCCTGGAATTAAATCCCAAGCTTTTACTCCAACTTCCTTCAATTAAGTAGCCAGCTTTTACTCTTCCACTACTCCCAAATCTTTATTGCTATCTACTGAACTGTGTGTTTACATTAGAAATGTTTTCCTGTCCAGAGAGAACAACACTATTTTTCATAATAGGCATTATCACCACTAGAGTTAAGATCAGTCTGAGTGATTAGTCATTTCGATTGCCTAATAACGCCTTTGCTATTAACGCAGTTATGGCTAAAACCTAGAGAAATGTGTTGGTCATTTCAGTTAGTTACTAGAGTCATATTTTACTGTGCCAGGAAGAGTTGATCGGAGTTTTCAAAACAAATTGAGCTCTATCATTATTTCTGATTAGATTATTTGCTTGGTTTGGGAGGGTGTTTTGGCCCAGGCTCCAGCAGCCTGCAGAGAACAGCAGCAGCTTTGGAGCAGCTTCACGGGCAGGCTCATACCTAGAGCTCTTGACCAGGTCTTGGCACAAGAAAGGGGCTGGGGGTAGAAAGGAGAGCGGCCGTACATGGTATGTACCATCTCGCCCGACGGCAGCTCTGGCTTGTGCAAAGGCTGAGAGCCCTGATGGAGCAGGAAGAAATCAAAGGTACACATCAGGAAAAAAAAGTTAGCTCAAAGTTCACTAGGTGGAAGTCCCTTCCCCCACACCCTGCTCTTTGAACGGAGCTGAAATCCTTGTGATTTCTGTTTAACAACATCATTATCTTAAAATTACATAATTCCTTATCAGGCCAGCACATCTGAGCACACCAGCAGTAACAATGATTTAACTACAACTCTGGGAATTTCATTAGAAGAGAGCTGGAGCTTACTGAGCGCTAACCCTCAGTCGCCTTGCGCAGGGGGCGAGGGAGGAAAGGTGGCCGCTCCAGAGAAGCTGGCACAAAGTCCTGGCCTGGCCCTGTTCAGCCAGCGGGGATGTTCCTTCAGAGAGACCCTAGCTCGTACTTGCTCTTTTGCAGGGGAGAGCACAAAAGAGGAACCTGGTTTGCAGGAGCTTGATTTGAATGGCAGCAAGGATGAGCTTGGTGGCTTGTTCCCCTGGATCTTTAGCCCTCGAAAAGCCCTCCTTTTCAATATTGGTTTGTTAGCATCACATTCTGTAGAAAAAGCATTATCATACTTGCCAGCTGGTAGGAATATTTGGGGGTGTATTTACAAAGTGTACCTCAAAAATAAAGCCTCCAGAAGATAAATATATACATAGCATGCTATTCTTTTGGCCTGCTCATTTCCCAAGCCTCAAGGCTCTTTAGACACTGCAGTCAGTTACTACTGCTTCATTTTTCATGTACAATTTCATTACTGGGATTTGGGGTTGGTTTCCAGTGTTGAGGGTTTTTTGTTGTTTTTTTTTTTTATTTTGGCCTCTCCACTTTTGCCTCCTTGCTCTTGGTGCTGAGCACTGCGGGAGCAATGGCCTGTTTTCCACACTGGCCTTTTTCTTTGATCCATCACCTTATCTGAGGGTCTGGTACAAAATTGCTTCTAACTACCACATATTTATTCTTCAAACCTTAACTATTTCAATAATCATATAGTGATAAATGAGATTTTGAAATTACTCACTGACATTTTTAAAGATTTATACACAACTGTAAAGAAAGGTTCCTGGCTAGTAAATATAATGTTGTGTGAAGAAAAAAAGGCCATAAATTAAAGCTGTCCTGTATTAATGGGAAGCAGTAAAAGTGAAGATGTGGTGAGATGTTACCTGATGGCTAGGGGTAGCATCTTATCACAGTTAGTGTCTTCCTGCCACAGACCCCCTTGACAGCAGGAAAACAGCACTGTAGAAGCCTTGTCATGTGCAGAATTTAATTTAGCTTCTAATGTGCAATTGCTGTGAGTCTGTGGGGCAGGCGGGGAGGCGGCCAAGGTCTGCCTTACTGGGCAGATTCGGACTGCACAGTATTTGCAATGGAACATTTACTCCCTGGAAAATGGCCAGGCAGGTAAAGAAAAAGGCAAGATAAATTCAATTGTTCTATCTAATTTAAAAGTCATCAATAAAAAGTTGGAAGACTGACTACCACGCTTGCTAGTTAAAATTAATGTTAATATAGATGACAGCTATTTGAACATAATATCAAGCCTATCACCAAACCCAGAATTGTCATTGCACATTACCAGCATTTTGGATAATTTTTCTCTCTTTGATAAGAGAACTGGCATCTGAACTTATCTTTTGGATGCTGCTGCTGTTATTATTAATGGCAGAGTCATTTAAACACAATATTGCTCAACACTGTACAGGGATAGAGGGAGGCAGAATCCCTGCATCAGGTGCAGCAGCTACGAGCAACCTTTGCAAACCAGACATAATCAGTGTTTTACTGATGCTGGTGCTTAGATTTTGGTGGTAATTATTTTTTTTTCTTTTATCTACAGGGTACAGACTGGCAAAGTAACAGTTATTAGGAGGAACTTGCGTGTTGAGTTTTATGATCATTGCCAAGAAAGCAAGATATGTGTAACATATCCACCTTACCTTCTGTTTTAAATCACAACTACCACGTTATAAACTGACATTTGGCATCGTATCCTGATCAATAGGAATTCCACTGTATCCCGTAACAACTTAGAGCAGTTTAGTACACAGTAGGTGATGTACATCAATGAAATGAAACATGGGCTTAACATGCCTGCTTTTGGCTCTCTGGGTCATGAAAAAATGTTTTACAGACATAGGTGACAACGACAACCTTTAGAGCTAGATTTTTTTTGCTGGTTACACTAGAAGTGAATGCCACAAGATCTAAGCGGAAGCAGCACAGGAGCACAATCTTAATTTTAAAACTAAACTAAAGCTGTTTGCTTAAACCTGCACCTAAATTACTCTTCATAGCCAGCTTTTCCCATGCAACAGAGAAAACCAGCAGCACTTTCCAAGAATATCCACCTTTGACACTCAGTAACATCTCTGCTCTAACACTGCTGACGTAAGTAGGCTGAAGAATGGAAAATGCTGGGCTAGGGACATCTGAAGTACACCTTCTTTTCCTCTGAATTAGGTGGCTACTTTCAGGTTCTCTGACAGGCATCCTGCCCTGCCTTTCACATCAAGAACTACCTCCTTCCTATTTTTCTCCAAGTTTTCACCTTTACTTTATTATATACTTAATAAATGTTGATGAACTCCTCTAATACTTTCAAACACAAATTCACAGGTACTTCCAGCATTACAGTTGTGCCAAGGAAGACTGGTCTTCCTGTGTCCTGCATGTCTAAGGATGGAGGCTGGAAAAGGATTAAAAAAAAAAGTGTGCTATATGGAAAGGGAAAATCCAGAGCTACTCAAATTTCTTGTATAATCATTGTCACATAAATTGCTAGATTTGACCAAAACCGAGACTTACCTTCCATATGGGTGTGAGCTTCCTGAGGGTGCAAGCACACAAACAAGGTGCTGGTCACCCAAATGATCAGTGTGGACAGAGGTCACTCAGCGTGCCAGGGTTTGTGCTGACACTCGGAGCCTTCCTCTCGCAACAGGTTCCAGATGATGTTTAAAGCAAGCAATATCAAAATAGGCAAGCGACTAAACCATTTATAACTGCAAAGGGCATTTTTATTTGCAGCTGGTCTGAATATACTTTAACACCAGACTTTTTATGAGCTTCCTTATTGCTCGTGTGCACACTTACTAGCATATGCTATCAGCACAGACTTCTAATGTGAGATCGGTTATTAATAAAATTATTAAAATATTAGGAAATTTCAAAATTGCTTGCACTTTTGCTCATGTGTAAGAGCTATGTAGTCTAAGTTACATTTTTTAAGAGTCCGGCATATGAAACACAATATGTTTTTGATTGCTTGCTTTATTAAGTGAAACGAACAGGCTAATTAAAGAAATTCCAGGAAGTTTCTGCTTTCTGTCTCCTAGGGACAAGCCTCAAGTGTCAAAGGAGATAATACCGATGGCTATAAAACACCCAAGTGTGTTTATACTGGCTGTAAAATGCAGCTTATAGCTTCTATTTAACTTTCATAATATTTCCTTTTTATACCATGCTTAGAAATACATATTAAGGCATTAGTTGAAGTAGTGCTTGTATATATTTGAAAAAATTTGGAAATTGCAGTAAAAAAAACAGAAGGCAAGCCATTGGCAAAATAGTCCTAGGAATAAACTGTTATGAGTATAATTTAATCTATAAATACTAAAAACTAAGAACAAGCCAGCCAAAAAAAAAAATTCCTGCAAGATACTTCTAGTCCTGACTTTCAAAATGTCTTTAACCCTGAGCGGATGATCTCTTATGTGAAGCTGTAAGTTATGCCACATAATTGGTGGTGGTTCCTCATGCAATCAGTTGAGACTTCTAGATCCACTGGATCCACCTCTAGATCCACTGTATGGCTTTGAAGAATTGCTAAAGACATTAAACCTTCTCATAAGCACCCCAGACCTGCAGTTCTGAAGTGCTATATAGAACCTACACATTCTTAGTGCAATCATTTGATTTTCTAATACCAGAGACCTCGAAGTGGTTTCTGCTTTCTTAGAGAAGCCAATGTGTTACTGAAGCCATTCCAAAATAATGTTTTTAATAAGGGTATTAGTTATCCCATGCAACTTGCTTCTCAGACAGAGCTGCATCTTCTAGGATACTTAGGGTTCCTTGAGAGAATGTCCAAGTCTTAGAGCACATGAAACATTTAAGGGTATTTTAAAACTCAGTAATATGCTTTATATGAACAAGGGTGTATGGGCCCCAGTAAGGCAAACTGCATCAAATTTGAAGCTGAAATTTTATGTCATAGTTTAGAAAATGGACTATATGAATAAGAAGTGAACTTTGGAAATGTTCTGAGAATTTCCTGCTGTATAGATGTATGCAGTCTAGTTATCAAGTGCCTTTGTAGAAAGAATTTTAATGACCTGAAGATGCTTCTAAGTACAAGTCTCAAAGTGCTGAGATAGCAGAAGCGCTGGGTAGCTAATTTGCAGTTCAACGAATCTCTGAGAGGTGTGTTTTCTTCCACCAGCAAGACTTTTGAAGGAGAATATAAAACCTTCCAACCCGAGCAAACAAGCACATGCACCAGTGGTACCTTTGTGCTTTACTGCTCTTACCACAGCTAACTCCGCAAGCAGGCAGGTAACGGCAGCAGGGCACAGAAACCAGCACAGAATAATCTTGGAAATGTCTTTCAAGAACCAGTATTAGCTCTTCAGGATTGCAGAGAGATGACATTAACCAAAGCAACTTCAAAGAGCTGAAGGAGATTGAAGTTTTTCCTCTTAATGATTCTAAAGTGTTATTGAAGGGATCAATAGCTTTTCCTGTTAAACAAGCTGTTTAAATCAAGTATTCCTGGAGAGGAGAGAAACCAATCCTGGATGTAATAGTGGGATTTAATTAGGATTTGGGATTTTCACTATTCATTAATTGATCTGCCAGTCTCACAATAGTTTTAGTGAACTGCAAGTTTACAACAGTAATTTTCCTTAAGAAAGGACAAAAGTATCTGATCCCTTCTGAGCCCTTTTATCTGTGCCAAAAAGCATAATATATTATATGGTCCCTACAGACAGAAGTTTCTCCTTTCTGTACTTGATGTCAGTGTTTTTTCTGGGGGAGAAGAAAAGGGGGAAGGAAGAAAAAAAGTGTTATTTCCCCTTCCCTTAATAATAAAATAATTACATTCCGTGGTTGTGCACATTTTCCTTGTTGTTAACCAAGACACGTGGAAAGCCCCTCAACAAAGCAAAACTACATTAGCAGATATCCAGGTCCTAAATTGGCAATGCCAGAGACAATTACTAAGACTTGGCGACTTTTCAGCTGTGCATGCAGCAGTTCTATTTTTAAACAAAATCAGAGATCACACAACTGATCTTGCAAGCTGACGGGCATGTCACCGCACCGTCCTCCGATCTGGAAACCAACCTCACATCTTCAGTTGTAAACTCACACGATCCCCAATCAAACAGATACACAGGATACTAATTCCTGGTTTAGTCCTTCCAAAATTTGGTTCCTAGTGGTTTTCTACGTGCAGTAGAGATGTGATACCAATGCTTTCAGCCTGTGCAAATACAATTACTTCAGAATTCAACTCATCTGCAGCAACAAGTCACTGATAAGAGGAACAGTTTCCAAAAAGCTGGGGTTTTTTTGCCTTCTTTTTTTTAAACCCCAGTAAGTCAAGGAAGTATTTGTTGAAAAGATGCAACCAAGCAAAGCTCTTGGGCGAACACCGTGCAGTAGTGCATGAGCAGGGGGACCCAGGCCTTCACCATTTCAGCGTAGGTTGCAGCAAAGTTTCAACTGCCATTTTGCCTTTGGGTCACCAAGGGAAAACTGCTCTTCTGTCTGCTCTCGGACATATTTTTAAGGAGAATGTGTCTTAAACTGTTTTAAGGGAACATAGGGCAAAGAAATCCAATTAGTTTATTCTCTGAGAGTGTCAAAACCAAAAGCATTAATCCAGATTATCATGTTATATGGCGTTAAAATTAATTTCCTCTTTATAGCATATAACCATTACCCATATAAAGACAAAAAAAACCATTAAAAGTAACATTGCCTACGCTCTGCCTAGTTCTTTGAAGGAATGAAAAATGTTGTGTAGGCACTGTATACTGATTCACTTACATTTGTATTTAGCTTGATAGCTTCAGAAAACGTAGATGCACAGTTCAGATGGATCAGCACTAATCAGGTTGCTTTCACTATCCCTTCCCCTTTATTTCAAGGTTTGATCGCGTGGCGATTTGCTCTTAAGATTTCTTTTCTTTCCTGTGCGCGCAACAGAACACCTTCCTTCTGCTTGTGAGGAATCATATCCTCTTCAAAGCATCCTGCTGCTATGAAAACTTGAGAGTGAAGGGCAGATGCAGCCACACACCTGCAAGACTACAGTTGTTACTCAGAGAAAGCCACTATTCCAGCTCTAAGAAAGTGTCCCAGATCTTGGTATTTCCTCATTTATTTTTAGCCAGGACAAACAAGACAGATATCTTGATGCTTTTCAGACTGCATGTGCTAACACTCCCCAAACTCTTCCTGGTCTGTCTACGGAAACGTGCTTCCATGACAATTTATTCCCACCTAAACCACTGCTGCTCTAGCCCTGTTTCTGCTCCCTCCTCTTTCTTTGCAGCTGCACTGGCCGTGGCCTGATGCCATGGCCTAGGGAGATAGCCAGCAGCTTCTGTCTGGGAAGCTAGAAAGCCAGATGAGTGCACAAGGCCATCACAGCAAGGGCAGCGAGCCCACAGCAGTGTGAACTCTCAAATGACTCTTGGTGAGCTGTGCTGTGAGTGCCCTTGTTAATCGGACTCGTTACTCTGCTGCACTTTACTTCAAATGTCACACAAAACAAGAATCAAAATTAAGGATTTTTTTTATCCATCCACAAACTACTTCACAGCCCATTAAATCGATGTCATGCCATCCTCATCAACTTCTACACCAACCTGCAGAATACCTGTCAGAGACCCTTGGTCTGATTACAGCCCTGGTGACCACTGCCCTGAGCATCTTGCAGTGGAACAGGGTAACATGGACCAGCAGATGGAGAAATTCAAATAGTGCATGGAAGAAGCAGACCCATAAACAAGACCCCTATCACAACGGAGTGCAAAACCACAGAAAGATGAAACGCTGCAGAGCTCTCTTCAGCCAGCGCGGTTTATGAAGCGGGAGTATCTCCATTGGTGGGCTCAAATCCCATGCAGGGTGTGACTGCTGTCTCCGATCCCCAGCTTACTTGGCTGAATACGTTTCAATATAATTGCAGGGGGGGTGCTATTATTTGTTCTTGCTGTAAAAGCAAAGTCTGTTATGCTACTCTAGAAGCCAGTTCATGGCAGTTACTTTTCAGGAGTCTATTCCAGAGGCAAAATTTTAGTTTGATTTACTTTTTTAGAGTTTATATTCTTCTCTAAGGAGTTGAGCAGGCAAATTGTGCTATGAAGAGGCTCATACCATTCCATGGTAGTTCATCAGAAGAGCAGAGGGAATGGTTTCCCCTTATCTCCTTGGAGAATAATGAACCAGAGGGAGAAGCCCCCTACCAGAAGACAGATGAACATTCAGTGAAGCAGAGGTGGCTTTCAGCTTCTCGTCATACAGCACTGGCCAAATTAACATTTTTGTGTTGGCAGGTGAAGCCTGCCAACTCTGTTTGAAAGTTTGTTCAATCCTTGACAGGGGAAAACTCCCCTACTTGCCCGAGGCTGGCAGGGGAGGCGGGGGGGGGGCAGTTCTCAAGCTGCCGGGCAGCAGGCAGTGCAGCATCCCCGCCTCTACAGGCGCAGACTTGAGGAAGCTGTACCTTTCCCCAACCTCTCTATCGTCCTCCCTTCAAGAGCTTAATGTGCTGTAAAACGTAGAAGATAAGGGAAAAAAGAACAACAAAAACCCCACAAACTTTATGACAATATAAAGAATGTAGTTGCTCAAAATATTTAGCAGTTACCACTAGATGGCATTTTGTTCCTGAGAAATTAGAAACTCCCAGGTTTGAATTACTTGTTACAGAGAGAAGGAAACAGTAGGAAATGGAATTACTTACCTCATTCGGTTAATAATTTATTATCCATTGTCTTGTATAAGCAAGACATCACTAACACAAGACCTTTTTCTTGCAAATTTATAAATCCCCTTTATATAAGTATCCTTGTAACTTCTCTTCAGCCCTCTGCTCAGTAGGTAGAGTTTTAAGCTGTAGTCAGCACTTACCAAAATGTTTTCCACATTTTTAAATGAAAGACAAATGTAGGCCAGTCACAGACCTCGAGCATGCCATGGAAATCTGCCAGAAATGCCTTGCTCCAGTAACTGTACACAGTATTTCCTGTTATTTTTGGATAAATGCCTAATACAGATTGAGGAACAAAAAATAATTCCTGTTCAGGAACAGAGCGGTCACAATTTAATTATTATGAAAAAAAATATTTCATAATATTCACTTATTAATATTATACTTCACACCAGTTCATTTTAAGCTTGTACAAGCTGTGATGTGAAAGATGACATTTCCATTCTTAATCTTTGCAGGGTACGATGTATCTTACCCAGAGGTGCAATGAAGTTCTACTGGGCGCATCCTGGGGTGACATGTAGGTAGCTTGTTTAATGTCCATAAGCCACTCAATATCTGAGTAAAACCAAGCAAAAGGATTTCCCTTACTACTCTGCAGCAACACGTGAGACTGAGAAGTAAACTATTAACTTCTTCCTTAAAAGAGACTAGAGTACCGTTAACTCTTACTTACAGAAAGTCAATACACCTTCAATAAATGTACATAATTTAATTTTTCATGTACACAAATATACACAATATTATGAGGATGTTTTTCATTAGATCGTCATAAGTACTGCTGCTCTGTGCATATAGCAGCCTGTTTAACAGTTCATCACAGCAAAATTCTGCAATCAGGATATTGACATATCTTCATTTCCCACTGAAATTCTGAAAGAAAAACAATCAAAAAACCCCAGAACAGAACCCAAAAGATATTCCAAGTATGCCCTTTGAAAAACAATTACGTTTTTCTGTAGTATAAAACATCATACCGACATGCTTCAGAAATGCTTCAATTTCAAGTGGTTTTTTTATACTTAGTGTATCTGAAGTATAGGTCTCACACCAAGGTCTCTTGCTATCAAGGTCTTCGGCTCCACTGGCAATGGCAGTGGCGATTGCTGCTAGCCGCAGGCAAGGGCTGAATGGTTCTTGGTAGATTTGGCAAATTATCAAAATCTTTCAGGGTGGAGGCTTATGGCAGCATTCAAATAACCCGTAAACACTAATATCATAGATTTCTGACAACTTGAAAAATAAGACAGAAAATATTCAGGAGAAATCCGTCCCTGCTTAGACTAAGCTACTGTAAGGCTCTAGGTACAACAGTGACTTCTGAGGAGTAACTCTGGGCCTTAAAAAGAAATGCAATATTGAGTTAGAAGAAAAAAAGACAGATAATAGCTGGATCATCATGCACAGAAAGTCTGTGCATCACTCAAATTTTCTTTGACTAAATTATGTTTCCTGGCAGAAGCACTGATGGTGATTAGCAGCTGGCTAAATCAGATCCTGCTCTCATACTTGCTTGGGAAAGCCTCACTATAGAGGGAATCTAACTTCACTAGGGTAAAAATTAATCTTTACCTCTTCATAAAACAGGCACAGGTCTCTTTGAAATTGTCATTGTAGGAAAGCTGATTTGGTTTAAGTCAAATATTTAGAAAAATTTATGTGACTCTTTTCATTTAGTAAGTATACACATGCACTTTTTTTTTTTTTTAATTTAGCATAATAATATTCTCCAGCAATGTGAGCTGGACTGAAATAAATCAATAGATATGTCAAAATAAAACTTTGTGCTTGTAACAATCTAACTCTGCCAAAGTGGTGACATTTTCTTAGGTAGACAAGACCCACAGGATTTTATGCACTCTAACAACCACGTCTGGGTGCCTGGCATATTATAAAGGGCAGTTCCATTAAGTGGGGGTGTGTGCCTTTATCTGATAGGTGAAAACAACAATAAAAATCTAAACTAGGCGTGAAATTACAAGAGCAGGTAAAGATAATGCATTTTTTTCCCAAAACAAAATGGCTTTGCCAGTCCTTTGGAATAAGGAAAAGGCCAGTATTTATAACAAAGAGGCACTTACGATTTAAAGACACTGTAGAAGGGAAGCATCCAAGTCAGTATAACGTGTTTCCATCCCGAGGAGGCCAGTGCTGTGCCATACGATAGGCAGAAGCGACAAATACAACTCTGCTGACAACTGAGAAACGGCATTCCAGTGCGTGGGGACTGGAAACAGAGCTCAGAGATCTATGGCCAGCAACCTTCTTACACAGCACTCAGGAGAGTGCTGCATAATTTATAGAAGAAAAAAAGAGTTATGTCCTATTAGAATCAGAGCTCTAAAAAGTTTGGGTAAACTGTTAGAGACAGCATAAAGAAATCTTTTATATATTCACACATATGTGAAAGTCATAAATTGTAAACTTACTAGCTGGAGGTTCATTAAATATTCAACAAAATCATCAAGCCTTGAAAATGTTCCTCTCATCCAGTGAAATATACAGCATCTGTTCATCATTTACAAGGATTATCTACTTTTTCGGCAAAAATCATTAGCCCTTTAAAGCAATTCTGCTGAAAGGGAGGGCAAAAAATAAGAAAACTGAAATATTAGCCTTTTGCTTGTTTTGAAATCACAACCATGCTGACTATAAAGTTTGTTGGCATTTTATAGACAACTGGAATAACTGCACTCCATGTTATACTGCCTTTAAGAGTATCTTCCTCAACATACAGTCATGAATAACAAGATGTTTATACTACTTACCTCAGGTGAGATCAAAACATTCCTAACATCACTGTAAACATTTTGAAGAAATAGATCATCACAGAACACATCTCCGTGTCAGTGAGCGTGTCAGAGAAAAGGGCTGGCGTAATTGAGCGGTGTAACACAGCACCTTCCAGTTCAGAGAGAATAGCTGGCAAACGGCGTGGAGTTTTTTTTCTCCATTTCATTTTCTTAATCTATTCAGAAAGGCAATTTATTTTGCTGCTAAAGCAGAGGGCTCATTCTCTCTTTACTTGTCTTCCTTTTCCCCTGATTAGAATCCTAGATGTAGGACGCGAATGCAATTTCCCATTTTATTTTTAAGCATAAACAATCCCGTAGGCTTTTTGAAATCAGTTTCTAAAATGCATCAATCCAGTGATTTATCAAGGATGGTATTTTTGTCTTCTGTAACAGACTAGAACAAGTAATTCAACTAAAGGGAGGGAAATATTAGTTATGTTCTGTGCCAATACTAACTTGCAGTGATACAAGAGCAGGGACTCTTTAGGCAGCAGAAAAAACAAAACAAAACAAAACCAAACCAAACCAGAACAAACTCTTTTGTCTTACAGGTAGCTCAACACACCCATTGGACTTGCATTCATTGCGTTCAATCCACCTGGGGGCAGACGGTATTAAATGGAATCATAATAGCTCATGTTTGTACTTTGATGTGTTAAGCTAGCCCTAGGCGAGAGGTAGGCGAGGAAAGCCTGGTTACCTGCAATCCTGTTCCTCTGAAGGTATCTATGTGACAGTGCGCTCATTCCTGAAGCTCATCTGCTCAGTCTAGCGCTGACAGATCTCCCTTAGCTACAAGAGTACTGTCCTTTAAGCTCATTAATTGCAAGCTGGAGTATCACCAGGCCCTGCTGCCCAAACAGGTTACAAATACTGCCCACTCCGTACTCTCCTTTATTTCTGCTGTTGGCATTAAACAAACAAAAGTTCCTAGAAGCATGACGCCTTTTCTTTGCTTCAAGCTGTTTTCTACCTTTCATGCTTGTTACCATTTCCAATCACTCTATGCAGCTTAAGCTACTCTCTCTTTACCTATGGATTAAAAAGGATAAATATATTTGCATGATGATTTCAAAACACTTTTCTGATTAAGTGTTATTCCCAGATTAAATTTTGTTACAGGTAGTTTATTTAAAAATTCAAGAACCTTACTCCCCTCCCTCCTCTTCCCCAAGAATGAATAGGAAGAAAGTGCTTGAAATAACACACATCATAATTTAAAAAATGGTAATAGAAGAGGGATAGAAACTTTGAGCAAGGTTTAAAAAAATTTCACAAATTGGATCAAGTTTGTGTGTCTTGTTATTCTATTGACAGCCATGTAATTAGATTATAACTAACCCCACACCTAGGAAGTTAAGAAACTCTTTTTGAAGGTAGTTGCACTTTGCACAATTATGAAGCCATCAGCGTACAACCTGCCCTCATTAGTTGCGCAGAGCATCTGTAACGGGATTTTTTGCAACACTAAGAATTCCATACTGGGGATTCACGATGTCCTTCTAGAACTACGTATGTATTTTGTAATGTATCTTGTCTAGGAAGGTGTCAACGTCAAGATTTCATAAGCCTCTCCTATCTATTTCAGCTGAAGCAGGTCTACAGTGTGCAGGAATTCCTCTCCTGACTACTAACTTCTTAAAATTAAAGTTTGCTATGGGGTTAACACAACCAAGGAGGAAACAATATCTGAAAATAAGAAACTCCACGCTAAATATATAAACATTATCAGGGGCTCATCGTACAGAAAGAAAAAAATATTTTGAAGAGGAAGAAAGTGAAGAACAAGAAAGGTCATGATCTTAAAATTCCATGAAAAAAAAAGTCATATTAAAACCTAAAATTATTAAAAGGTGAGGAGACTTATGATTAAAGAATATAAAACTTTGAAAATCCTAACTGTTTTATGATAGTGTCATCTGGACCTTCCCTACACAGTGTTATGCAAGGGTCATGTTAAATAAATCATACCTGTATTCCTGTTGATACAATGGATAAAGATAAATGTAAAGGAAAGGACTGCCGTAAGCCGATCCTACACTCGCTGTTCTGCAATGTAAATGAGGCAGTTCAAATTATTTCTCTACCGAGGGAAGCAACAGGCAGCATATAAATGCAAACAACCTTCATTAGACACATTGTCATGAGTATATTAATCATGTCAAGAAGCATTGCTGAAGTTTCCTTCAGTGCAATTTAACATACCTTACTTTATTAGGATGCACTTAATTTCACTATGTTTTCTCCTCATTATCATTTATGATGACCAATTAAAATGTTTGTGTCTGTCTCTAAGCAAATTACTTCTGTAATTCCGGTAGCTGAAATCACCACTCATCCAACACTTCTGTCATCTCGTTCCATCAGTGTAGTATCTTTCTTTGCCCAGCCTCTATTAGCATTTTAAAGAGAAAGAAGCTTACTTGGCTTGGATGGTTAGGTATAAAACTGGGTCTTTTTACAGTGTAGACAATAAAAAGTAAGTTGGTTCCCCCCCAGTTGCCCTGTTATACAGCCTTTGTGTTTTTTTCCCTTGGAGTGACAAGAGTAACCCATATAGTCAGAAAAAGAACATAATGAAGCAACAGAGGGCTCAGGTGTTATTCTCACATTGGGCTCAAAGTTGTGCACAGTTTAAATTCAATTTCCTTTGGCCAATGCATGCAATAAATGCAAGTACACAGCAACTTTACTTTTTTTTCCCCCCTCCAAAGCCTCTGTATGAGTGCTGTCAAGACCTTTTCAAACTATGATGTAACAGGATGTGCCACGCCATATGTCATGTTCCCAATATTCATAAATAAGCCCAAATCAGTTTTAATATTCTAGAAATCAAACATGAGAGCATGATCTTTTCTCAGCCTTTCATAACAAAACTGTGAGCAGTTCATCTGACTATAGCTGTTACTTCCTAGCTTCATTTATATTAAGACCAAGATATCTGCAACTTAGCTGGAAATTCTGATTACACACAACACGCTCTTTTGCTGCAGAGCTCACTGCAAGCAGCAGTGGCCGAGCAGCATCTGGGATCACCAAGCTACGTCTATGAACTCCTTTATCTGCGGATTATCTTGGGCTCCTGGAACTAACGATACAAGGCTGATTCCTCAGAAGCTGCTGGAATGCAACTGCAGAGCAATGGAATGTGTCTTATTTTCTAAGGAAACATTATGAGTTCTTTACATAACATTACTTCGACGTTATAGTAATGACTTCCAGAAGAATGCTGATAATTGCAAGGATGAAGAAATAAGTCTGAAGACAGTGCTGCCTTTTAGAACAATTATAATTTCATTAAAATAGGAACATAACTTAAAGATAGATTTTATTCTCTTTGATGATTTACTCATGCAAACTGCACATAAAAGAAAACAGTACAGTTTGTGAAACATGTCAAATGTAAAGACCCAAAATGCTAAGTACAGAAGTAGTGTGACGTACGTCTCAAAACGGAATCCGTGGTAGTACGACAAATAACTTTTCTCTATTTGCTGAACACAGATTTTAATGGTTCTTCTTCCAGCCCCACTGTTAAATTCATTAACTGTTTACATGTCTCCTATACACTTATGTAGACTTATTTTACAAGCGTGACGGTTTTGTTATAAAAAAACTCCACTTATATAAATATGATTTAAAAGCTTTTCTGTTTAGGAGAGCAAATTATAGTATAACAAACGAGGCCTTATCTAGTCCACCAAAACTACAATGAAAAATGACTGTATAGCTTTCTTGCAGAATTCACATTTTGTGCCTTTGCAGTTAATTTCCTTCTCACAAGAGGTCTATTGTATTTCACCATCCTGGAAACGTTCAGTAACTGTTACAGCTTTTTATCTTGAAATTGGGAAAGTAAGACTTTTAAACACATGAGGTTATCAACTCAACTTTCTGTGTTTTAAAATACAAAATATTTAGAATCCCTATTATTTTCATGCTTAAAGCCCTGCAATGATACATGTATGACTTAGATACTTCTTTGTCCAGTTTTCATTATGGTATGGTTGTATATATATATCTTGTAGAAATTGTGATTTTCCTGTGGATCAATTGCGATTTTAGATTTAAAACTGAATCAAATAGAAACTTGATGGCACTGACACTTAAAAACACATAGTATAGTGTGGAGAAGGAAGAGCAAATGAACTACACAACCCATTATAAATGCATTAAATCTTTGTTATATACATAATGGAATCCTGCTTTACTGCCAGTTGCTACTATGCATCTGCTTTTGCTATTATACAAAGTTTTCCGACCTGAAAGCACACATCTACTTTTTTTAAACAACTTAATCTATTGTAAAATATTGTACTGTATTTTGAACATGAGTACAGAATCAAAATAGATAATGGCACATTTAAAAAACTCAGTATCCTACAGATGACTGGATAATGAGAAAAAGTGTACCTACAATCATCTCATCAGAAACAAACTACATCATGGAATGTTAGTTATCCAAGTTCGCACAGTAAATAACATTTTAAAACTGCAATCACCTATCAGCCAGCATCACATTGAAGGCATCTTTAAACATTCAAGCAAAAGACTGCTGGCATTAACTACTGAACCATTCTCACGCACACACCACACACACCACATTATAATTACATTGTTTCCAAGATACGGTAGATACTGATTTTTTTTTTTCCACAAGAAAGGTATCAAAATTTTTGCTACTAAAAGATGACAGTGCTTACACAAGAATTAAGTACAAGTTAGCTTGCAAATACAAGACAATGACAAAAAAAAGTCTTGAGTTGTCTGAAGAAGGATTTTAGGCTTTTCTGGCATCCAAAACCACGAGTAAATTCCTTACTCTGCGACTCAAAAATCCACAAAATATCAGCCTACTTTGGAGTACTAAACATTCCATATTTGATAACCCTGTATTTTACAATATGCTTACTGGTTTCAGCCTAGCAACAAAGGGTATTTATAGATATCTATTCTGACTGGAGAAATAAAGCTCTCCTGCCCCCAGAATGAAAGCATTGGCGGGGGGAAAAAAAAACCACCTGACATAAATTTAAAAGAAAAAAAAAAAATCTCAAATCTATTTAGTAATGATCCTCATCTAGGATAGGTATGTGCATAAGAGTACTGTATCTCATATACTGTACTGGCCCTATTAAACAAATTAAAAACCCCAACAGTTAAAAAGCCAACCAAAATTCTATACAGAAGCCAACCCAAATGTTTTCCTCCCAATGTTCTTCCTCTCATAATGTGCAAAACAATAAAAAGGCAAAAAGACTAAAAGCAAATTTACTGTTACTGTCTTTCTCTTGCCTAGTGCTTTATGACCTTGCTAACGTTACAAAGTCAATAGGGACTATGCAGAACTTTGGTATAAAAATGTCACATAATATTACTATCACAGTCTTGGGGATGACCTTTAGTAATTCACCCCAATGTTTGTTGAAATAATACCAAATTAAAAATGAAATAAACCACATTGTACTGTACACACACTTTACACATTAAGCACAAAAAATAACTAGTAAAACTAATACTTAAAAAAAGTCTTTTGCAAAGAGACTAGAACTGGTGTTCTGTCTCACCTTTACCTGCCAATCATTAAAGCCAAATTTAAGTTGGATTTTTAAAAACGAATAATTTTAAGCTACAATTTCTCCTAGAGGGAGACTGGTCTTTTGTTGATTTCCCTTTAAAGTCACAAATGTATATCTAAGAAACTGATGCAATGTAAGTTTTTAATCAACTTCCTGAAGGCTGTGACTGAGAGGGAGGCGCCATGACGATCTGGGAAAGCACCGGCTCTGTGCTCTGGTCCGCCATCTGAGTGAGAACGGAGGTGGCCACTGCTTCTGCCTTGGAAGTTGAGCTTACGCCGTTCGAAGTGCTGACAGAACTGTGCTGAATAGCTTCCGTGTGTGGACTGCTTGGCACCGATATGTCTTCTGAACTGTCGTCTTTATCTGCAGCTGAAGAAGAAAAATTCATTTATTTTTTTACCTGGAATGCCCACCACCACGTCCCAGGTAACAGCAATCATCCCCTAAATAATTAACATTCATGGTGTAACATAGCACAAATTGCAAAATCTTATTTTCAATTTTTAAAGAAAATCCTACTATGTAAGCAAAAAATATAGACTGCAGTTTGTAATATTCAGGAAACAAGAGTATTTTCACATCTTCAAAGTCATAATTAAAATTTTCCCATCTCCTGCCTAGTAAATTAGCTGGTGGGTACCACACCTAATTCTGATGATGAATGCTCATGTCAATAAGCAATATATATAGATTAAAAATGCTACCAGGTCTCTTGATGCTATATGAATTGGCTTTAGATTTTTAACATATGCTATTTATTGCGTTTGCTTAGTAATCAAATGCAAAAGTAATTAATACGTTTGATCATGAATATGGTATCTGAAAAAATATTATTTACACCGCTATATTAATTGGATAACACTTCCACAAGTTTTCAACCCACATTCTTAACAGAGTGAAGTTCAGTAACTTCTTTAGTATACAAATGCCTCTCGGTAAGATTTAAAATTGTTAAAACTGGTTTTAAAAACATCTTCAGGAATACTTCAAGTGTTCTCCACAAAGCTGAAGTGAATTAGCCACACAGTTGCGTCATTTTTTCCCATGACCGAGGATAAACAGATTAAAAATAATTGTCATTAGGCAAAACTAGAATTTACAAAATGAGCACGATTTAAAGTGTCTTTCTTGCACAGACATCCTAGTCATGCTAAAATCAACCCTTTTTTTCCAGAGTTGCAAGTTAGCCGAGGCACTATGCAAACACTGTCAAGCAAAAAGCTGAGTTAAAGACTAAAAAACCCCAAAACCAAAATAAACCTACTGTTTTTCACTCAAAATTAGAAGTATGAACACCGCATTTACTTATAACTTTTTTTGTTAAATCGCTTTGTGCTACTTAGTGTTTTCAAATATTTTTCACAGTAGTTTTTATACCCTGACCTAAACCCAGTATACAGATGGAATACTGAAGTCCCTTTTAAAACACTACTGACTATTGTACAACATAACAACGTAGAAAGATACACACAAACATAGCCAGAAGAAGCACAAAATATTGCTTGTGACATAGCAATGGGACACAGCTTGATTTTCTCCAGACTTATCTTTGCAGTCCCTCTCAGATCTGCTTGAGATTGGCCTACAAATTCAGAAGTTACCCAGGGGAAGAGAAGGGATGGGAAAGGATGACACTAATACTAAGAGATGAACACCACCACGGTATCATAGGCTTGTCTCCATAGAAAACCAGGCTAACAGCAACTAAAAGGAACACTAAGCATGAACAAACAATGATGAAATGAAGTTTATGATGTACTGAGGTTTATACGACATACTAGCTATGGGTAAGAAAATTCACTAAATTAGCAAGTCAAGTCCCCAGCATAAAGACCTTTGAGCAGCCCCATGCATACTAAGAACACGCTCCTCTTCAAAGCCTGAAAACAACAGTTCTATCATCGACTGCTTCTGGAAAAGAACGGTAAGGTCAAAAAGGATGGGTAAAAGCAAGCAAAACTGCCGTATTTCTTTCTAAGAAATACTGCCTTCACAAAGAAGGTAGCAATTTCTCTTACCCCTCTACTGCAGGAGCACGGACATAATCCTTTGAAAGTATCATAATGTTCTTATCCATGAGGCCAACTATTTTACAAACACTGCATTCAGATCTTTCAGGCATTAAAGAGATAGAGACAGATGATATTGAGCTAGGTCTGCTGACAATTACCACATACCCTAAGGTTACATGGTAACTGTACACAGCAAGAGAAAGAAAATTAAAATACTTCTGAAAGACGTTTGTGATCCTTAGTAGGATTTGCCCATTCTAGAACGAGTGCCAACACAGTTAGCACTGTTCAACAGGATTTCATCCTTGCTATACCTCTATCAAGACCTACAAGATCTCATGTAAAAATAAGTAAGAAGGAACACACACAGACTTTCTTAAAAACAGAAACTCTAGTGCCGCTTCCTGAAAAATACTAAATTACTAATTACAAGAGTAGCATATTTTTCCCCCCCAGACAGAATAAAATGGCAGCAAGCGGGATGACATGTATCGAATACAGTCCCTGCTGTAACACCTGCTCCTCCTCTCCAGAGCTGTTGTTATTCTCCCATGAATCTCAATCTTCCTATTATGCTTCTTTTGCTGATCCTTTATTTCCTTGTTGGCCAAATCCTCCTTATCCTCAAGAAAAAGGGTTAGTTTTAAATACTACAAACCAGAGGTAGAGAGGAAGTGGAGTAGATGATTATCCTTCAGCCAGAGATGGATGGTCTTCCATTGTTTCGTATCCCTTAACATAAATGTTGTTAACTTAACTCAAAAGAAATGTGTGTAATAATATCACAGTGGTAAAGAACATGAGAAAGGCTTGATTTGCTGATTTTAATGGGCTTGGAAAGACCATATATGCAATGGAAGAAACAGTTATGAGAATACTTATGATGACCAATGTACAATAGAAGTTTTCATATCATTGAGCACATGAACAAACTGTGCCAAAGAGACAAAAGCACACGATTCAGGTGTTTTCAGATGCCAGGGGCTAAGAGGGAGGGAGCTTACAACAGACGGGTGATTATATATAAAATACAGACCTAACACTAGTTTATGGTAATAAATTTGACTGGAAGTGTAAATCCTTGCAATAACTATGAAATAATATTTAGAAATGAAATGCCACCTCATTTGGATAGATAGCTGTTTAGATTTCCTTCAAAATCCTTCCTTATGTAGTCCTAACTTTACAGGAATAGTGGCCAAAAACTGAATGCAGAATTCCATTTGAAGAACTGAAACCAAACAAGAAAATCTACTCAATGAATATAGAAGATACTTAAAGTCACCTTATTACAAAGGTGACTTGTTTTCTTAAGCCTGAAGACTGGGAATAAAGAACAAAGGCTTTAAGAACACAGGAAAGTAATACTTAAATTCCAACAGGCTTTTTTCTTAGTTGACTACAGAATTGCCAGGCACAGGACTCTGTGGTTTCAAGCGTGCAACTGATACATACCAGAATCATCATATAGCTAACAATGCAGAAAAAAGCCTAGGCATTCTAGCTTTTTAATGGACCCCCAGCTTTGCCTCAAACCAAGGAAAATGCATGGTCCAAATTAGAAATTAACCTACAGAAGTAATGTGTGCTGTAGAATGTTCAAAATTTACAGACCTACATCACAAGAACTTTCCTAAAGGCTACATAGTTCTAGACAGGCTGCGTCATGAGAAGGAGCAAGCCATTTTGGTAATGGAACACAATGTGGGCTAGACTGAGCTACAGAAAAGATTTTAAACACACCAAACAAAGCACAGAGGAGACTTTTGAAGATGTACTAAAAAGTACCCTTTTAGAGCCATCAAACATTGCTATTATTTGCTTCTTTGCATTACTTACCAATAGCTTTCAGTAAGGTAAGCAAACAAAGAGGGATTTCAGTCTTCAGAAGAAAAAAGCCCACCAAAACCAAAAAAGGAGTGAATGTGCAAGCACTGACATGTGATCTGGAACTCCTTTCGATCCCCTGACAATCATTAGAAAGGAATCCTCGTGGTAATTCTCACCAGGCCATCCATGGGCCATAGAGGGACTCAAGCCTAGAAATACCCATTTCCACTTAGCTGGCCTTTGTGAATATCCCCTGCAGTCACCGAAGTATTATCGCCTGTCCAGAACAGGCTGTAGGAATACAGTGGTTTGAGTGGTTCAATTATTCGAGGTCTGAAACTGGTTAGTCACTTTCTACCACTTCTTTTAACTAGAGAAAGAACACAAAAAATCCTATTTAATACCACCTACACTGCAGCCTCTATTTATCTTCCCTATATTGTTTTGTATAAATGTTCTTGACTATTGTGACGTCTTTTTGAAAAACATGAAGAATGCCTGAAACACCCTTTTCAATTTTTTCTTTTAGCAACTCTAATTTGCACAACACATTTTGTTCTCAGAAGTTTTCACCTTTTTCCTGCTCCAAGTCCAGAAAAACCTTGAGAAAATATAGGAGTATTGCAGAATACTTTTAAAAATAATCTGGTATAGAAGAGTTAAAATGAAAAATAAATGAATAGCATTTAGATTTCTCCTATACATGGCAATCCCCCCACCCAATGTTTAAAGATGCATTCAGAACCAATAGCATCCTTCTCTGGGAAATAAAGAAGTTTAAACTGGCTGAAATGTCAAACACTGCAACAGAAATTCATCCATATTGCCCACTTCTGAAGCAGGCACAAGACTTTTTAAATCAGGAAAATATGATCCCAAGAAAAATCTTACAAGAAGAAAGGGGCATGTGCACTGTCATCCTTTTCACTTGGCCTGAGACAAAAACGTGCCTGGAAAATCCAAAAGAGCTTCAAAGATATGTAAAAGTAAGGGCCAAAAATACCCTGAAAAGCAGTAGATTATTTGTGCCTATTTAAGCGCATCATAGATGATACCCCATTAAGTAGCGGACTTAGCTGTTAAAACATGATCTGCATGGTATAAAATAGCACTGGCTCAGCAGTGCACAATATTCAGCACTGCAGGAGTTCCGTAATCTGGTGTCTTCAATTTCTTCCACAGAGACAGACTGTTACCCCACTCAATATGTTTTTGAAGCAATTCAACTTAGATTACTTGATGACCATATTATGTTTATTTAAAAATACTTTCTATGAACACCATTTTCATTAATGTATTAACTGAAACCATTTTTTCCTCTCATAAATTGTACTGCGGGTAAGTAACTTAGCCAACACGCTGTCCTAACAATATTCACACCGAGATAATGTGACAAAATCCTTTCAGAGGGATGGCATGACAGCTATCATTCATGTTCAACTTGGACTTTCAACTTTTCAAGAAACTAGGTGAGCTATGCTTCCAAATCTCCTTGTGTACTATTATTTTTTTTTTAAATGTAGGCTTTTCCCACTGACTAGTATTTTAGTTCTTATTCATTTTGCGTTCTTTACTAAATTAGGAACATTAAAGTCCTTCTGTGAGGGCAGAAAATAGCCATTACTAAACAGGCCATTCGTCAATTCTTCAACAAAGAAATCCTTAGCATGAAATTAGTTTGCCAGTTTAAGTCTTGTGTTTAAATATTTTTCATGCCAATTCAGGAACACGCATCCTGAAAACATCAAAATTCAAGAAACAGTTTGTTTTTTTTTTTTTTTTTTTTTCCAAAACCTTGCATGCATAATGTTATCCCCTAGTAGCTTCCATATGAAATTATGTTGTTCTGTCAGATGGGAGCCATAATGGCCTCATCCCTGCAGCAATCATTGTTAATATAAATCCCAAACATATTTCTATACTGTTCCAATTTACTCCAAGATGCTATCTTCCGTCTTGTCAAAATGACTGGAGATCAAAGGACCAAGATTTATAAGCTCAAAACTGACAAAATCAGTATTCTAAATATATATGGCAATAGAGAGTTGCTAAATCTCCTGAATCTTTTAAATTAAAAAATATTGCCCATTCTGATGAAATTGCTTACAATGACTACAAGTAAAGATGGTGGCCATTAAGTTTTATCGCAAGCACCTGAGGATCTGTTTGCATGCAATACAAAATGTTCCTTTATTCTCCTGAATTACTGACACTGGCAAATTAAAATGAAGTGGCTACATATGGCAGAAACAATCTTCACATTTACAAATATCCTGAAATATCACTAAATCATAAAAACGAAAGCTGTGGGTTATATATTATGAATGTTGCCTAATGCATTCCCAGCTCAGTTATTTGTAACAAATTTGTGTACAATGGACAAAATTGGCCATTTATTCTACAGCAGCAGCAGCTGGTTCTGGCACTGTGTATCATATCCAAAAATGAAGTTACAAGTCAGGAAAGCATAATTAACCTTTAAAATGCTGGAAGGATGCAAATCAAATGAGCACCTTTAGGTAAAAATATGTATTAGGAAAAAAACGCTACTGAAACTCTCAGTATTCCCCTCAGTATTAGAACTACTTTTTAAAACAGTGTGTTTATAGAAAAGTAGTTGCTTAATGTGGAAATCAAAACAATCTAGAAGACATTGTACAGTAGGAGCCATGAACCTGCATCTGATTATTTTAACGGCTTGACTGATCCTGGATGTTATGGTAAATGAGGACAGCTGTTATATTACCTCTACTGAAATCTCATTACAATGAAGTAAAAAAACCCAGAAGGACCTTTCACTGTACCAGGCTAAGATAAAGTATAAAAAATGGTTTATCATGTGCTCCTAATACTTTAATTATATTTTCAAAAGCAGGTGTAGTAACCGATAGTCTTTAAATGCTAATTATCATATGTATTTATTAAACCAACATAAAACCTTCAATGTTATGCAACACTTCAACTGAATGGGCTTAAAAATATACGTCTAAATATCACATATTCATCCCTGTCTTCTAATAACCTTTGAGGTTTTTTTTTTATCTTTAATGTAATTTTAGAACTGCACTTCTCAATTTTAATGTTCATTCAGTTCACTTTGGCAGTATTTCATTGATGCAGCCTAAGGCTATAGGTAATGGAACATTACTCACTATGATAGCCAGATTTCTTCTGCATGGCGGTTACAGGGCAATCTTTATGAGCCAGAAGAAGCTGTTTCAGCTGTGCCACTTCATTTCTCAGCAGGGTGACTTCATTCTGAAGGAGAAGAAGTTATGTACTTTACCAGGTTCAAACTACACACATTTTGAAGGTAAGTATTAAGTTTTATAGGATTTTCAGCTGTTCATTTAGGGATAGATAAAATACAAGAAGTTTCCATTTGGTATATACCGCAAAAATATGTACATTTCTTTTATCTCAGAATACTTAAATATTAGCTGAAACTTGGCTAACTTTATTTTATTATTTTATTAAACTAGGAAATGCTTTTTTTGAAAATACAACATATGTTCTCCAGTTTGCAGATGCAGAGTTCACATGCAGTCTCATTCCCATGATCCAGCTACTGTAAGACTCCTCTTCAAGGTTTTGTGATGAATTCTAATCAGAGTAAACCTACATTTAACTACCCACATTTTAACAGCCAACATTAAAAAAAAATAAAAATCAGCCAATGCAGAATGATTTTTGGTGACTACATTTGTACTTGTACTTTGAAATTTTCATGTAATGGAAAATAATTTAGTAAATGTCTGTTGATTTCCATATTAATTTCCTCTTTGGCAACCATACATAAACGTGGAATAATTGATAATGATGACAAAATCCTGAAATGTCAGTTTATGTCACTAAAGCGAGTGTAATCTAGGAGACAGCACTTGCAGAATCTAGTAACTGGTTCATTTCCAGGCTGTGCCTTTTCCACTATTGGGTGACCTTGAGCAAGGTTATTTTACTTCTCTGTGCTTCAATTTCCCCATTTGTAAAATGGAGGTCAGTGATCATTACCTCCCCTGTAAAGCAGTTTGATATCTACTGATAAGAAGCACTACATAAGTGCATTATATGTGACAATCCAAATTAAGAATGGTATGGCATTTTGATAGATCCATTTTCACTTCAAATAGTAGAAAAATGTTTATGTTAACTACAGAATCAAGTTATGTGTAATGCTTTGTGATACCCATATCTTGCCACAATATATGCTTTTCATGGGTTAATTTCTTTTAAATATAAAACCTTTCCATTGATACTTGAAGGTACTTAAACTATAAGAACTGTGGCACGTTAGCTAACGTACCACACACATGACATAATTGTTTGGTACATGCACATGTTTACGCATTTGAGAGCCAGTTAAAGAAAAAACAAAAAGAGGAAAATTGGATTGCAAATAAAATTATGCGGGGAAAAAAACCCACAAGAAAGTCAATCTAGTTACTTGCAAGCTAGAAATATGGCAATGCAGTCAGAGATTAATTATAACTAAAAGGATTCCAAAATAAGGAGAACAATTTTTAAGAACAGAATTTATTACGTTTAATTACACTAAGTAACATGGTTTATAAATACTGTAACTAAAATACCAGATTTTTAAAAGAAAAGCTCCTCTGTGTCCTCTGTCTCCATTTAAGAGGCAAAAAATTCCAAGCCTTTATATTTGCAAAATCCTCTTAAACTATTAAGGACTACTTTTATATTCAGTCATTTTATTGTGACAAATATCCCTTTTAGAAACTTTTTATTTAAAACAAAAACAAGAGCTGAAATAAAGCCAAAATCTGACTTCATGGACATTTCTAATGAAAGAAAAATGTGATTGCAAACAAAAAAAAAAAGGTTGTAATGAAAAAAACCTAACCAAAACCCCCACAAAATCTATACCATCTGGCATTACATGTCCTGAAATCTTGGGCTGTTAAGAAATAACACTACTTCTGCCTCCAGCTCTCAGTCTCCTCTTCGTTCACCATGTTATTTACTGAGGAACCACAAATCTGGATGCCCAGCAGGCAGCCGTGCAGAATTGACATAGTTGGTGGGGGGAGGGTGGGCAGGGAAAGGAAGTGCTGGGTAGTTTTGAAGCACTTCTTGATAATCTACTGAAGCAGCAGTGTCCAAGAACATGAAACATACTTCTGTTAGTTTAAAGGAACATTGGCAAAGTAAGTGATCAAACAGGTAAAAGGTTTTCAGAAATTTTCTACCTTCATCTCCCACATTTTCAGGAAGAATTTTATACAGAAACAACACATTTAAGTACGAAGTCACTATTTATCAGTGTAAAACTAATGTTTATGAAAAGTTTTTGAAAAGGCAGTTTATAGATTAATGTCAATTGTATTATCAATATTAAGAATTTTGCTAACAGAAAAACTAAATATAGTCTTACATTAAAGTAGATTTGAAAAAATAGAACAGCATTCCTATACTAAAAAAGTTGAGGTATTCTCACTGAATACAAAGCTAGCATTATTAATAACACGAACACTGTTTGCCAACAGCACTACATGCAATGCACAAATCATTCCTGAAGTAGAATAAGGTACGTCTGCTAGACACATGGTATGTGGAAAGTCACAGAAAGGCAATCCATGGTTGCCATTTACATATTACCAGTAAGAACCACTTCTGACTGGTAATAAAGGGAGGTGGCTAGAACCACCTCCTATACACGTAGTTTTATTATCATGTACGTGACAACAGCAAGTCTTTCCATCTCATTCAAAATACGTTAGCATGTGGTGGTCCTTATGGAAAACAGGATAACAAGAAAAAACACATGGAATAAACAGTTCAACCATTGGCATGAAGAAAGATTATTCTGAGTTTTTGTACTGGAAAGGTCCTCCTCATTAATAAGATATCAAGTCAAGTGTAAGCATCAACATTTCTTTATATAAGTGTGAAATATACCTCACATGCTCTCTACAAGAATTTTCATGTTCCCACGTTTCAAAACGTGCTAACAGTAGCAAGCAGGTTTCTGGAGGAAAGCCTATCTATTTTTACCTGCACTCTGTTTTTCAAGATACTTTGCCTTCTGTATTCTTACAAAGGTATACCACGCAGTGTACAGTATGTTCTTCTGTATCTGCCTACTTCTCCCTAGATCCAAAATACATATGTAATAGTGGGACCAGATTAATCCTTACTCAGCAAGGTGTGGGACAGTATTTGTGAGATTCTGTTTACCAAAACTATCATCAGAGACAGCTAGATGTACTTATGGGGATAGGATTGTCTGTAGCTGAGTTAAACACTGCTCTTCCTGTTGCTTTTTGGATAACTTCAACAAGATACAGCTGTATGTATAAGGACCTTTACTTACACACTTTTATTGCATAATTTAGCCTTCCTAAAGCAGCTTCTGCAGCATTAGCACAAACTGCCACTGATTGCTGATCCTTTAAAACCTACATTGACCTCATGAGGAAGACTGGCCATTCTTCTACTAATACTTTGCCTTCTAAGATTATTAAAGCAACAGGGACCAAATAGATACCATCTAATGAACTTTGGCAGTTCATTATAATGATTATAATATATCATAATCTGATCCTGCAATACGACTGAGTGACCACTGGGGACACACTGTCAATACTTCCTTAACACGTTATATAGCATACCATACCCTGAAGTATTGTTCAAGGCACAGAGGCAACACAATGTGGTATATAACATTAAGATCAACAAGCAAGTCAACATATTAGTAGAAAACACAGTCCACAAAAATCAAACAGTAAATAAACTTTAAAAGGTTGGAAGCATGAAAAAACCTTACACAGCAGAGCCAGTAATAAAGACAGGCAACCTACCCCAAATATGTTACTGGCACGATGTAATAGGTGAAAATTTTCCCTTAAGCAAAAATTTGAAGAATAATGCTTAAAAAAGGAAATTAAATTCAAACATTTAAAAGAATAAAGTAGGCAGAAGTTAATCTACAGAAAGCTGAAAACTACAGAACAAAATATAGGTCAACCAAGTAAACCTCTTCAAAACCTGTATGTACTGTTAGACAGTTCCAGTCTTAAAAGCCTTGACATTGACAGTAGAAGCTTTGACATAGACATTACAAGAAAGCTACTAACTACGTTGAAAGAAGACAGAATTGTTATGTGAAGCAATGCAATGTAGTAGTTTTGGTATTAACCTACTTCTGGAAATTTTTGGAAATGGGACACATCTTGGTAAATTCAGCTGAGCATTTAGATATTAAGCAAAATATGAACTATTAAACCCTAACACTCAGTCTATAAAACTGTACTAAGGCAAAACTCCAAATTTATTAAATTTACTATTAAATATAAACTAAGTAATCATGGGTCATTACTGCCCACTATGCTGATCAGCTCTGTTAGCCTGTCAAGTGAAGAATTATTATGGAAATATAGGATTGATTAATGTTTTCACATAAAGTACAGTTTAATTATTTCTCTGACACTCAATTTTCTTTACAAGTCATTCTGTTCTTCACAGTTAACGGTTTTGCTTTTGGCAGACCATACAAAAATTCTTTTTCTTGTATTCACTGTTACTGAGTTAACTCTTAGGAATCTGGAAATCTTTTGGTTTGGTTATAAAAAATGCTAGAAGTTAAAGGCAATTCACATAATACCAAAAATTACTTTCACTAAGAAAAGTGAAACATAGCCAATTTTTTGTTCTTTTTCTCCCTGTAGATCTACTGTCACTTGTTTCTTAGATTATTTAAGCTATAGTGCTACAAACCATTTTGTAATTAATGGATTTACAGTGATGACTGTGACTGCATTAAAGGAACATGTCTAAAGGCTGTGAACAGGTATGAGAAGACTATATATTTGCAATAAAATTATCTAATGCTGGTGCACAGTGTCATGAGTCCTGGAACACAGGAAATAATTCACGTTGTCTGCTTAGGTAGGAATTTCTTACATTTTACAGTCTGGGATGCTGAGTATTTTTAGAGACATGAACATGAATATGACTGACACACTGTAATTTTGACTGATAAAAAGTAATCTCAACATGCCCTACTTTCCTGTTGGTTAAGGTGGGACATTTTCTTTACCGAACAGCATGAAAGAGGAGTTTTAGTAGGAAGGAAGAGATCTGTGAATTTGACTCAGTGAATAGCTCTGATGAAAGAACAAGAAATAAAACTTCTAAAATATCAAAATACTTTCCACTGCATTTTCTAAATGAAGCATTCGTTTAGGAAATTACTAAATTACTTTTTTTTTCCCCATGTAATTCTCAAAATAAAGCTTTTAGACTTTTAATTTTGAAACAATACTTTGTACCAATTCTCATGTGCTGCTGGAAAACATGAAGAAAGTATGCTTCCACATTTAATAGTTTAAACAAAAGGGTCATAGATTGTTTTACAGGGGAAAAGTGTGTCCACATGACAACCTTCCAACTGATGACCTCAGATGAGGTGGAAAAATGACTGGCAATACACTGGACTACCCTCTGACAGTATACTTCCCTCACTATAGGATTTATGCACACTGGGAGGGCAGTGTGGTCAAATTTGCACTGCCACTGCCTGTGCTGTACCTGTTCTGTGGACAAAAGAGGCCTTCAGTTTCCAGTGATGTCAATCTGGCACCTTTCACGAGCACTACATTCACTTTAAAGGAAAAAAAGTGAAGTTAAAAAGAACCAAAGGAAATCAAGCCAAATCTCATTTAAATAACTCAGGCTGTGATACAAATTATTAAGAGCAAGATGTTTTTAAGGTAAAGATATTACTTTGCTAGTAAGCCTTTAATCCAACATATCTAGTCATCCTTGTTTAGTATCACAGTCTGAAAGTTATTTAAAATGGACAAAGGACATTTTACCTAAACCCTAAAGTTTACACATCTTGAAATCTGAGTATTCTTTTATATCCTTATTTTACTGGTATATGCAATTAATGTAGAATTTTCAATTCTGACCTGAGCCACCAGTTACAAAACCATTTCTATTTCAGATTTCATACAAAGTTTAAGTTCCATTGATCCAGGATCACTAAGAATTGAAAAACTTAAAACATTTTTATTTGAAATAAAAAGTATACCTGTAACTGGCCATTTAGCGAGCTCAGGTCCTCGGCTTTTTTCTCCAATGACTGCACCCAGACTTTCCGTTTCTGTCGGCATCTGGAAGCAGCAGCCCGGTTTCGCTCCAGGAACTTTCTTCTTTTCTCATCAGGGTCTTCATTGGCAGCTCTTCTTCGCCGACCACCTGTATTTGGTGTTTGTGGCGTGGGCTGAGCTGGTGATGCCTGAAAACAGTAAAAAGTATTAAAGTTATCAGTATAATACTATTAATGACTTAAGCTACAGCACTAGTATAATTACAGGTCACAGCTTGAGAAAAGCATTCACAACATTTCTAAATACATTCAGATCATACACATTTCTTTTGTGGAAGGCTGTCATTTAACTCTACAGCCACATTTTAAAATATTTTACTGTATTTACACTCCTTTCCATTAACATGTTATATTAATGTGTAACATTTTAATCATGGCTCTAGCTTTGATTTAAAATTGCACTAAAAGAGGCCGCACACTTCAAAGAGTTAAATTTATATGACATTTATATTTGACAACTGAATAAAGCCTGGAAGCAATACTTCTTTAGATGGACTTCCGGACATTCTTTTACTGATTCTGATGACCCAAGTACTTAAAAAAAGGCAAACTTAAAAAACCTCTTTCACCCAAAACAGCTTTTAAAAGTTACATTTAGCAGGAAATAAATACTCTACTTTTGACCCTTCCCACAAACCTAGTCACAACTAAAACACTGCACAATTGTTTATGCCCAATATATAGAAGCTGTTTGACAAATGCTGCCCATGCTGATACTCACTGATTCCTGGATCTCCAGACAGCAATTTCCTACTTGTTGATGCGTTCCCCACCACTGCATACCAATTTCCTTTATATCCACTCACATATTATGACAGGATCAAAATATTTCAGTATTTTAAATTATACATTAGACTCCTTTCATAGCTATACACAGACCCCAGGCAAAGATCTAACGAATTCTGATAACAATATAATGGATCTTAAAATCCTTTCAAGTGATAGGATAGACAGAATATAACTGTTTCCGTGACACAGTCACCGGTGCACCTGCACATTCAGTCTAGCACAGGAAGAAAGTTTTATTTTTAAATTAAAACCTGCAAACACTTATCAGCTGGCATATTGATTTGGCATAAATTCTAAATAAGTAATAATCAGAAAAACCTGGGAAGTTAAATCAGCCTTTTAGGAATGAAGCACTTGCAAGTTTGTTTGTTTGGGTTTTTTTTAATTCCTAATTTTAAAGTAACCACAAAATAACCAAAGAGCAAGCTTTTAATCTTGAAAATTCTGCTATGTGGTATAACGAAAATATTATTTTAAAAAACTTAAGGTAGTATAGGAGAACAGCAGCCTTAAGAAGGAGATCATTTTACAATGGGTAACTTTTTTCATCTTTTTGCTCCTAACATATTTGTTTATTTGATTTTGCTCGCCACTCTAAGAATCTGAGGCCTTTCACTGGAGATGCAGATCCTTCCAGTTCTGGGTCAAGTATGTAGATTTTATAAAATTGGTATTACGCTATGAATTCTGAAAATACTCTTAGAGATTTTTAAGACCATTTTGAAAACACATTCCAACAAGTTTTTTTTCAAGTACAACAGCAGCAATCTTCCAGGATGCACCCATGGAGGTATCTCTTTCCTCCAGCAGCACTCACACTTCCAGTTTGACTGAAGAGTTCTTGTCCTTTATTCCCCTGTTCTCATCTATCATCCCAAAGGGCCAGCACACCATTCCTAAACTCAAAGTCCCCCTTTCAGTACCCAGGATTACACAGTACACTTAACCACACAGCTGGGACTTTTCTTGTGGCAGCCCAGTAAAGACCCTTCCAGCAAATTAACATAAATAGATACTCGATGCAGTTAAAAATTCTTAAGTATTTGTGATGTAAAGTATTAAACATGCAATATAAATAAAAAATAAAAGCACTTTTTTTTTTACAATTGTATATTAAACATTTTCAGTTACCACAGAATTTTCTGTTAACGCACTCCAGCAATCAGGAGGACTTAGTTCTAAATTTGAGCAGGTAGATAATATCTTTTTTTTGTATAATATCATCTTGCATAATACATTTTAGAAGCATTTAAGAACATGTAAGAACTACAAACATTTTACTTCTACAGAACTATTTACTGCAAGAGGAGTCTGTAGCTTAAGTGAACCTCTATTTTACAAATCAAGAGTAAAGAAAAAACATTTTTTCTGCATAACAATGAAGGGGGCAGGAAGTACATGACCACTGTTATCATACCGGTGTTTCAGTTGTTGAAGTTGCAGGTTGTTGTAGTGATTGTGGTCGTGGTTCCTCTGACTGAGTCCTAACCAACCCACTTGGATGTCCCTTGGCAGTATCTCCATTTGTTACCTGAGGGTGCTGCTGGGTCAAGGCTGCTTTCAACCTCTGCAAGCAGAGAAAAAAAAAAAAAAAAAAAAAAAAGAGGGAAAAAAAGGGAAATATTCTATCATGCTAACTTGAGGAGTTATTAATGATTTATATTAGTAGTTACTTCCATTTTGGAAACAGGAGCTCCAAGTCTAAAATAGCTGTTTCTTCTTATAGGCTTTCAACAGTGATCTAGGCATATAGCTACTAACAGGTGACAATTTCTTGCAAGCATGACAGTAGCAATGAGGCTTTACATAGGATCTCCGAAAGAGAAGGATGGTAAGCTGTATGGAGAAGTAAGCAGAAAGCCTCCTTTGTGATGAACTGTGTCCACAAAGAGATGACTGGAAGGCTACGATCAAACTGTTGCTGAGGCTGGTACTACACAAGCCATAGATCAGAAAGAAAACAATCACACGTGAGGGAAAACAGGTAAAAGACAGAACACAAACTGACTTCAATTTTCAAAATTCCGGTGTTCTCTATCCATTTTTAGATAGTTTGTTATGAATCCACTTTTTCATGGTCTTTACAAATACTCACCTCTACAATCCTTCCTATGAGTAATTATTATATTAAAGCCAAGGTCTTTGCTGAAACATCTCAGTAATGCACAAAACAAAAACAAGCTTCAGGTTGTATATAAAGATTAGCTTTTATTTATATAGAAATAAGCAAGGTAACTGCGCATGCTATTTTACATTAAAAATTGCTAAAATGTTTAAAGTTCTTCTTTTGTTGCCCACAGCCACTACAAAGAACAGTAACTTCAAATTTCAACTGTATATAATACACTCAAGAGTTACCGACAACTTGATAGAGGATTTTAAAGCATTTTATTGACTACCTTTTGAAAATTATTTTACTCAACTTTTGGTGGAATCTATTAAAACTATAACAGATAATATATTCTATTTACAACAAATTAGTAATCTTAAGTGATAAAAGGTCATATTAACTTTCAGTAGATACAAACACTTATACTTCCAGATTCTTTCTTAAAATTTCATTAATACTGTGTAATTTATAATGTGTTTCTTAAGAATTTACCGTACTAGACAACTGGTATTAAAGAATGGTTTTCTACTGAGCACTGGATTTTTAAATAATCTAATACAATTTTAAAAAAAGGTTAATAACATGACAGTTTTTGAAAACTCTGATAACTGGTATCGTTTTTTGGAATTTGAGCAAATTTGGAATATTGCCTAAGTACTAATATTGATAGAATGTCTTAAAATGCTGGAGCTAGGCTGCATTTGGCCAGCAGAAAATAAGCAGAAGACTTTGCACCTGTGCATGTAGATATTCTCTATAAACTGCAGTATTCAATGTCTCTCAATAATTAAGTCACTGGCATACAGGGATAGCTCTCTCCCACCTCGCATGATGACAGGCTTTCCTCGATCCTATTTTACAGTCAGGACAACAAGTTGCAGATTACCTCTGTCAGAACTGCAAAAAATCTTCAGTTCTGCAATATGGCAAGTTACATCAACTATGAAATTCGTATAGTTGGCTGTAGCATCTAACCACCACCAGTAGATATCCCATCTGAGGACTACAAACAGAACTGAGAAACTCCAACATTCCTCTGCTGGCTTGCTCTTATGGCATATTTAGCCAGTGACTTCTCAGTAAGTATCTTCCCTAGTGACTGCTCTAGACTACATGTAACAGCACGTTACCCCGAATAGGGACTGTTAAAAGTGTACATAAAAATTCAGTGTTAATGAAGTTCTGTTCCCCACCTCGTTTTTGTATCAACTTTAAGTTCCCTGGAATGAAGAAGGTACTTTCAGAAAAGTACACAAGACAAATTTACAGTACTTTCCCCAGCGCTCAGCTTTAACAACAAGAATTTAGGATAGCTGCAAGCATTAGGGCAGGATGACAAAAATTTTTAAGATAACATGCCTATAATTCTTAGTATATGTACTATAGTACTCTGAAAATCCTAAGCCTTTCAGTAGTTAAGTCTTTCTTTACAGCATTAGAACAAACTCCAGAATCAACTTGTAGCCTCCTAATTCACCTTGGAAAAATGAGCTAACAAAAAATTTCAATCCCTGTCTCCAACTAAACAAGTGCAGAAAGACCTATGTGTTTTCTAATTGTCTAACTGAAATTCCTAAACCCAAACTCTATGATCTAATTACAGCAATTGAAAGGTTGATAAGACGATTTCCACACTGTCCCCCCTTTAAAATGTCACTAATCCGGGTCATTAAATGGCAAAATTTTCTAAGCTACCACCAGGACTACGAGGGAGACACATCACTTCCAAATCACTTTTTAAAAAATATTTTTTAAAGAAAGTAGCAAGTATTTAATGTTAATATGACAATTTTATCCAATATCCTTTCCATAAGTTATTAATACCTGATTTTTCACAATGTGTTTTCACTTACTATCTGAATTACTTTAGAAGTATTTCTTGTATCATAACTTGCTGGTCAGCAGGATGTGACAAACTTTCAGGAGTCAAAATCAAGACAGTAATGACAGGACAAATTAGCTGTAACAAATTAGTTCCAATATGTCTGTTTTAACTTCCACTGAAGTTTTAAAAGGTATGCGCTCTTTTATTTCAAGCCATCATACTAGGAGGTTTTTAAAAGTTACTGTCTCAAAAATGAATCAACCAAGACATACCAACTTACCATCTGTATACTCTTCTTCCACTCCAATGAAAACTAAAAATTATTACATTTCATCCAACTCAAGTGTCTGAATGTGTAAATTCAGTGATAACAAGCTAACTTCTAATTTTCATGGCAGTGCAGCATAAACATTTTTACAATTAGTATCTGTATGGTCAGAGTGTCTGATCTACTCTGCTCATGACTGCATGAGCAGATCTTGATGTAAGCATCCTCCACAAAAATACCCCCAAAAGAGCAGAGTCTATGAACTCCTAGAAATGCTTTGTGGTGTTTCTTTAGAGTCAGTTACTTAAAGGAAAAGTTTCACTAGCATATCCTTAGTGAAAGAGAACCCAAGTTCAGAAGATTTGGGAGACGAAACAAAACTAATTAGGGTTGGCTTAGGTTTGGTTTGTTTTTTTTAACGTGCACGTAAGGCAAGCAACTGTTGTTATTGTCTAGCTCCATTCTTTCCACTTCTGCATTTCAGTGTTAAAGCAATATTTGCAAAGTTAACCTAAAAAGAAAGGAAGTTCATGCTATTAAATTTGTATATTTTGCATTTAATTTGAAAATGGCAGTAGAAAGTGAAGGAAGTAGTACGATCTTACCTATATTATGAAAAAACTATCATCAGGCACAATGGATGTGCAAACAGTTGAAGTAGGACTTAACTTTATGGTAATGCTAACATTTAAACGTTATCATTTCGTAAATGTATAAGTGAATAAACTCCTTTTGAAAATTACATTGTTAAATGTAAGGTACTATGGAACAGAAATATAAAATAATTGGGTTTAGTTTTATATTACAGATTTTAAAAATCAAAATTCAAGTAATTATTATTAAAATTTTCCACAAATGCAGAAATATTGTGAAAAGCTGAGGAATACATAGAGATTTTCACAAGGAGATATCCAGCTCAGGTACTTAGAAGGTTTCATTGTTTAGACAGTAATGCTGGAGTAAAATACTATATGGATGTTGTGCTTTCTGTGACTAGTAAGATAGTTACCCCAAATACGATGAGAATCTCAGTTTTAAAAATCAAGTATATTGAATCAAATATTAGAAATAATGTATTTAAGCATTATTATGTTGGGAAACCTGATGACAACCAACTTTTTTTGACATTATTTGGTTATTAGAGGCAAACTAAAAGTGGTATTTTCAAATAACTTAATAGCTTTTAAAGTCTTTATTAGCAAGGTTCTACTGTTCATGTATATCCTTGAAAACAAATCCTCACCACATCTGTCAAAATTTGGTAGGACTAGATCACTCCATCAAGAGCTCACAGAAACAAGATAATATTCTCCAGAAACAATTTGTGAAAAACTCAGATCCATATCTGCCACAAAAGCTCATCAGAGTAATAACCCTCCTTCTCCTGGGTGTTATCCTACCATCTGCTGCTCTATTACTTATCTTTATTTTGCAACTAATTAACAGCATAATCTTCTAAATTCAGCAAGTTAATTATCATTATTGTGGTCTTTGCAGCATCATCAGTCCTTATGAAGTCTTGTCTCTCCACCCCCAGAGAACATCAGAAAATGAAGTAGGTTGTGAGAGGGTCTGTTTCTTTAGAGTAGGCTCATTAGGTGTTTGCTGATTAGCTCGGCATGCAGAGAGACAGGTCAGAAGAATTCTGCTGAACACAAGGTCCCATGCCGTGCTCCAGCAAGTTAATGTCGGTTTCTGAACATTTGCCAAGCTGCCCTGTGTCACTTCTCAGTAGAAACCTGCTGCAGAATGCCTACTGGTTGCCCACTGTGTAGAAGGTATTTTTCAGATTGTGACAAAAGCTTTTATATGGGTAGGAGGAGACGGACGGAAGCATTCAGTATTAAAGCAATTTTTAAGTTCTTTGGAAACTTCTGCAATCCAGAAGTGTCTGAACATTAAGTTTGCATCCACATGCTGTACACTCAAAAAAGGACGTTTTACAACTAGAGTAGCTGATGGCTCACATTTCATATACAGAAAGCATACAATTACAGATCTTCTCACAAAGAGGTCAGAAGTAATTCTGTAATATTTACAATCATGCATCCTTATCTTAGTAAGGAAGTATTTTTGTTTTGTCTTTTTTAAACACAGCTATTGCATCTACTTCTGAGCCTCTCTAAAATACCACAAAACTGACTTATGCATTTGATTTCACTTAAGTATGTGGAAGTTAGTTTCTTTAGCATAACAACAAATATGGAGTCACGTCAGAAAAACTAATGATTTATATTATTAAGAGTGCCACAGAAATCTAAAACTCATTTTCACACCTATTGAATGTCATTCTCAGTACAAGATACAAGGGTATTTTCAAAAGAATAACAGTAAAAGACAGCTTGTGTCTGAATAAAATCTCTAGTCATATTTCACTTCAGTTCTAGAAGCAATAGGAGAAAAAGGATCCAAGAATGTTCAAAACTATAGTAACAGTGCCTTTCACAGGTGTGAGTGGGGCAGCTATATTCAGTACAATAATTTCAATACTGGACAATAAAATTAACGTGAACTGATTTCACATAATTATCCCATACCACTGAAACACATATAGCACTATAGCATAGTATATGTTTCAGTGCTGAAGTAGACACATATGGTTGTGTTTAACGTGCTCTTCCACTAAATTTCAACTGTTTCAGTTGAGAGCCTCTTGCAATAATGTCACCAGTCATAAGGATTTGGCTCACTGCATAGCCAATTTTTAAATTTTTGTCTCTCATGGCATTTATATTTTTTCTTTCTTTTTTTTATGACTTTTTTCCCCTCCCAGTCATTATTCCTTGGTTGGCATACATTTTTCTATCTGCTGTTTCACTCACTGAACCTGTTCTCAGATGTAACTGTCCCTCTGTGGAATTCATGTGATCATTTAGTGTCACGCAACTTTAATGGTAACCAGAGAAAGAGCATTTCAGCAAAGAAAGAACCAAGTTCTAGAAGTGACACCTCAGTAACTTGCTTCACATGAATAACCAAAACTGCCATGCTGGAGGAGTTTGACACTTCAGACTTAACACTTTATCAAATATAGAAATAAATACACAGTTCTGATTATTATGCATTAAGCTTGGACACTCTAATCTAAAAACGCTTTCAACTGTCTTAAGACAGCCCATTTATGAACTGAAAAAAAGTCTCCAGAAGCCATCCATAGTGAGAAAAAGAAAATACCCAGCAAGTTCCCTTGATGGGTATTTAAATAATCTAAAGACATTTAGAGGGTTTTCAGACTTCTAGGATAGCTGAAGAACAATTTTAATTGTGTTACAGGAAGGCATCCCATGCCCACTACCAAAGACATTTATGAAGAGAGCTACTAAGATGATCAGGGGACTGGAGCATCTCCCTTATAAGGAAAGGCTGAGAGACTTGGGTTTGTTCAGCCTGGAGAAGAGAAGATATGGGGGGATTTCATCAATGCCTATAAATATCTAAAGGGTGGGTGTCAGGATGATGGGACTAGGCTCTTTTCAATAGTGCCCAATGACAGGCCAAGGGGCAACAGGCACAAATTGGAACATAGGAAGTTCCACCTCAATATGAGAAGAAACTTCTTTATTGTGAGGGTGACAGAGCAGTGGCACAGGCTGCCCAGGGAGGGTGTGGAGTCTCCTTCCCTGAAGACATTCAAACCCGCCTGGACGTGTTCCTGTGCTCTACGTGTCCCTCCACAAGCAAGGGGGTTGGGACAAGATGATCTCCAGAGGTCCCTTCCAACCCTTACCATTCTGTGATTCTGTGATCTTCTGCCATTTATTTTAAGCTTTATCTTGTAGAAATCAAAATGAGTTTGTTCTACCGAAGTCCATTCATGATTTTATATAAAGAAATATATGATGCTCTATATACAATTTGGTCTATGCAACTCATAAGGAAACAACAGGTATTCATCAAAACAGAAGTGTGTTGTTTCCACATTAATAAAAATATAGATATTAAAGTTCCCCAAATCACAGAATCACAAATTCAACAGCATTAGGAAATAATGGCAGTACAATCTCTAATTTGATTTTTATCAAAATGGTTCTCATCTTCACTTAAAAAAAAAAGGAAGTCTACACAACAGTAGCATTTTGTAAACAGGTAAGAGAGAAATGAATGATTGAGATGAAGAACGAAATCAGAGCACAAAGTGCTTTCCTTATTACAAAATTTAAAAAAATGTTAGTTACTTGAAACATCATGCAAGACATGAACTGCAGAAATAGCCTCTGTCAAGAAATGCACAAATCACAAACAAAGGGAAGTGACTGGTTTCTGCCTTGTTTTGTGCCAAAACATAGAGAGTTGTGCTTTCTACACAGGGCAGATCATATCTGATAACAAGTCAGCCATTTGGGGGTATTGCATCTTAAAAGGGACAAAGTTACTGCAAACAGTTCTTCAAGAATTTTCCTCACTCTTGGAAGAAGGTAGAACTGTGTCAGTTAAGAGTACCTTGAAATAGTATTGTCACACACAGGATAGTAGAAAATGCAGAATACGATATTAGGGAAGTATGGCCTTTGAATAAAAGAAAGATTCAAACAATGATGGCCAATAGCATGTCTGACAAAATCCTTTGGAGATACAAAAAAACATGTTAACTTTCCAAATTTTGCATCCCATACATTAACAAACTTACTTTAATATCTGAACAATAGTTGCAAAGTTAGGAAACTATCCAAGAATGCCTTTTATATTTGCTACATTTTATAATGCAATATGAAAACATCGGTGAGACTGCAAGGTCTGTCTATAAAGAACAAGAAAAAAAATTGTCCAAATAATAAATAAAATAAAGCAACAGCCAAGAAAATTCCAAAGATCTATAAAAATCCTGACTCCTGGGCCTTGACTGTTGAAGAGGGAACATCACAGCTTTGTCTGTCATCCCGCTTTCTGTCCAAAAGACAGTAAGAATACTAGGCTGATAGACTTAATCCCAACAGGAAGCAGAAATGGGGCTGTGGTAGGTGAAAGGACACAGGACGTGTTCCCAGTGTTCTAACTTAAACATACCAATAAATCCACAAATTGCAGGATACACTTAAGAGATGAAACATATACTGTGATGAAACATACACTGTTCGCTTATTAAATTTAATTCGGTGAACTATTAATGTAATAAAAAGCAAACAAGTAGCTCTAAAACCAAATATTAAGTCTTCTGTTAACAGGAAAACAAGAGAAAAAATAAACCTGATTACTATAACTTTGCAGAATTTTGCATGTAGCAAGCAAAATTATTTTCAAGAGATACATGAAAAAGAATTTGACATCACAGAGACTTAAATTTTAAAAATTAAATGGAACTTTACAGTTAATAAGCCATCACGTATCTGCCAACAATGCATCACATGGCATAGTGAGTTAGTCTTCCTGTTAGAAGCTTTTTTACATAAACATGAAGTTTCTCATTGAATTGCTTTTACTTTAGGAGTGATAAGAGATTAAGGTTTTTTTTATTTTTGTGAATAGGCACTATATAAATGTAAATGAGCATAAGAAATAAACATGATTATGATATTCTTGAATTCTGCTCATGCTTTATATTAAGTGACAAGAAAAGAAATATTGCAAATACCATTTTTTTAAGTGACACTGTAAAAAGAAGAGATACGCAATCACTGAAGTGCATATATTAGCTACATTCTAACGAGAAGGCTAATGAGACTATTAAATTTTAAGTCTAGTGATCTTTGTTTTTCTTTGCATCTGAGCGATTGCTTCTTCCAGCGTGAGATCAAAGTCTTCACCACATACATGTATTTCCTTACCCCCATAAAACTTTGTAAGAGCAAATCACTCAGTAACATGCTTAAAAACCTAATTTCTTGCCTGTCTAAAAAATTATTTGGAACCAATTCCTCCTGGATTTCACAAAGTAAAATTCAGTCCATGAGCCTCCAGATGCTAAGGAATGTTCACTTTCTTACACCTTCTTTCTGGGATTTAAGATAACTTCACCTCACCAGAGCTGGTTACATTTAAATATTTCCTCAGGTATTAAAGATTCCTTTTCCTATTCCTAAGGGGACAAGGATGCACAGAAACAGACCTTCTTCCTTTCTGTCCCCCTCTATACTATTTTAGAAGTCATCATGTTCCACAGAGGAGGAAAATGAAGGAAGACCTGACAGCATTAGGAAAAGTCAGTGCACTGGTGACCAGCTCTCCACAAGAGTTTCAGTATTCGGTGAATGTGGTCTAGTGTGCCCACTACACTGGAATTACTGGAATCCTGTTACTCCAGACAGCAGAATAATTAGTGTTCCCAGACTCACTGTTTTTCATATTGTGGTCAGAGGAGAGAAAATGGGTAAGGAAAGAAAGCCCACAGGTTTAGGCTGAGAGAAATGAGATATCAAAGGATATTAAGGACATCTTCCCACTTAACAGTATTGATGTAGAAAAATATTTTTTATCTAGCGGGTGTTCCTGATTCTTTTTTAGCAAGAAGTGAGAGTCAGAAGAGGAATACTACTTCACAAGACAGATACTGTTTACAGAGGCATCTTGTAAATACATAAATGGGTTAAGTAGTCTTTAATAATAGATTTTTCTATTGCTTTAGAACAGTTGGAACAAACAAGACAGCAAAAACAGAGAAGCAACTACCTATCGTTGCAGAAAATTTTTCAAAACATTGATTAATTCAAACTACCACCATAAGTGGATCACTAACAGTAAAAAAAAAAACCCAGACACCAAAATAAACTTTATTCTGCTTATTTTACTCATGATTTTCCCAAATAATTCCCAAACCCCAGCAACTGCCCCGACAACAGAAACAACCTCCACACAAAACGATTTCCTAAGTATGTCAGTAATACATATCTAATTGCAAAACTCTTGCCAAATGGACTATACTCAGTTGAGATTCTGAAAACATTGTTAAAAAAAATGTCTTCTTTTCCTAGTTTTTTTAAGAAATATCATATTCCTTAGGAGGAAACATATTCTGCTTCTCTGAAGGTGATATTCACCGTTAACATGTTACTAATCTTGTCTTTCTTCCAACTAACATTTCCTATCCTCCGATACAAGGAGCAAGGAGTAGTTCAGTTAAAAAAATAGTTCATTTAAAAGAATGATTAAAAATGAGATCAAAATGACCATTAACAACAAAACTAACATAGTCTGGAATCTGAAATAACCGTAAAATAAATGCAGCTGTTATTTTCCTGTTTGTATTAAATTTGTACTTGTAGAATTTAGACTAACAACAGAAGACTAAAGCTGTTTTAAAAAGCAATAGAATTTAAGTAATTTCTCAAGTTATTCTTCTTGAGGAATAATGGAGTTTTTCACTTACCAATTTAGCCTCAGACTGCACTGGCTGTGGGGAGGAAGGCCCTGGGATTCCTGGGATACTAGGCACCATGGTGACAGGTCTAACAAGCTGACCAGATAAAGTATAAAAATGAAGAAAACCTGAGTATGTTATCATAATAGAGAGCATACGACACCACTACCCTCTGAAGCCAAAGCAGCTATCAAGCTGCTTAAGACTAAGTTCTATGCTGCACTTATGCAAATCTGCTCCACTTTCAAATTAATATAGCATCATGCTTACTTACTGGAACTGCAGCAGGGACATGCACATTAGAATTTGTGATAGATGCAGGAATAGCAACAGGCATGGTTTGTCCATTAGGAAGATGTAACAGCAGAGGAAAAGGACCTGGAACTGGACTGAAAAAGGAATGAACTATATAAAAGAAAACTTATCCAGAGAAGAGAACAAGTTTACACATTATTTTAAATTGGTTTGCTTGTTTACAGTTGTAACGTAATATTTATTTGGAGATCAAAAATATGAACTTAGTGATGTGGAGAACATGGAATTATATTTCACATGTGGTGAAAGCTGTATGTTTTATATGTAATAAAGCACCACATTACACCAAAACATCGCAGATTTGTACATTAACTGCAGAAACAGTAACTGAAAGTAAACAAGACAAAAGATTTTCAAATTCTGTAAAACATTTTACTAAGATTTATATAACTTACACTATTGGTCTGTTAGAGGATGGAGCCTGGGTAATAACAGTACTTGATGTTGGTGATGGTATTGCCTGCTGAATAATAACACTTGAGTCAGAACTTGTAAGTAGTACATTAGGAACCTGTAGCGATGCTGGACGAACTATTGTTGATGTAGGCTGTGCGGTCTGCTGCAGTGACACTTCCTAAGGAAAAACAAATCAGTTTGTAAAAAACAACTACAGACCATTAATTCCAACTGTTAAACAAACACTCTTTGATAGAGCAAATCAGAATTTCTATAACATGATGCAAGTAGAATCACTTCTACAATTAAAAACACGAAAATTCCCCTTTCGATGAATCGTTTAAACCATCAAAGTGAAAATGTTCCAACAATAGTGATTTGAGTTTTATGACAAACCCTGGCTCAATTTATGCTAAGGCTACTATTACTTCTAATTCAGTTTTGATCAGGTATTAATGTTTTTCTTTGCCAAGAAACCCGTGGCACTATCAGCACCACCATGGCTACTCACACTCTAAATAAGGAAAACTTTTTATAGTGTCTCTAGCTACATTCCAGTTTCAGTCCATTGTTCCGATTTAAATAAGAGAGACAGAAAGAGTCTCATGGTTCAGTAAAAATAAAAATAAAAAACCAAAACAAAAAACCCCCAAACCTGTCTTGTTTTTAAGCCCTTATCCCTTACCCATGTACTTCTCTTAACTAGAGTGCTACTAAGTTAAAAATCCTTGGAGTGTTACATTCATAGCTTTGCAAAATATATGCATATCCTGATGCAGAAGAAGGGATTTAAGCATAGAAATTAAATTTTCATAGTTGAAAGTCAATAGTAGACAGAATTGACTATAGTTCTTAGCTTAGCAATCAGGTAAATTACATTATCAATTAAAAAGTAGGACCTGCATTTGCTGTTTCAAAACCCAGAAATGCCTTATTGTAATCAATGCCTTCCTTCTCAGGAAACCCTTGATATTGTCAGACCTCAGATTTACCTTCAGACAGGATTTTCCCAAGGTATTTATTCTTTTGACACTAGCTACTGCTATCAATGGCACATAAAACTACACTCATAAGACCAGCTGACTTTAGTCACTCCACTGTTAAACCATAACTCACAGAATCACAGAATGTCCTGAGTTGGAAGGGACCCACAAGGATCATTGAGTCCAACTCCTGTCATCTCACACCTGTGTCATATAGGCTACCTTGATTACCATTTGCTCTGAATTAAGCTTAAGTTTTTACAATTCATCCACAAAGCTCTATGTAGTAAGGTCTTAGCTGCTTAAAGATAAAGATTGGTTTTCTTTTTATACATCCACTGCAAAACATGTGTGCTCCTCTGAGCACTTCACAGAACTGTAAGTGGGCTAGCAACTGTGGACTTTAAAAAAGAAAGGACTTCAGATGATGAAATTTTCTCCCTTCAAAGGCTCAGAGGCTAGATTTGTCATCAGGGTTCAGTAGTTCATTCACACTTTTCCCCAAGGGACTTAAAAGACTATTTAGAGGGAATGAGAGGTTTTGGAGAGTAACAGTGAGCTGTATTGAGGAAAGCAAGAATGTTTTCTGTAGTATCAGTCTGGTATATTTACAAATGTTATAATATTTGAACACAATACCTAGAATTACAGATGAGGGTTCAGTCAAAAGGAGAAAGCATGCAGTACGGAATTGCAGAAACAGAAAAAAATTGGGAAGATTTGACTAATGCATATTCTTAGGACAGGATTAAACAGTCCTTTGCAAATAAGTAATTTGGTATAACAGCTATACAGACCTTACTCAGTGAGAGAAGCCACTGGGAAAACATAACTGTAAGGGATACTGAACTGCCTGACTCTGGGAAATTACAGGACAACATAAGGGGAGAATACTTGACCTGATAATCTTTTGGCAATGGTCAATTCTGCAATTAATATTGTGTCATTCTCCACTGGTTTCAGCTTCATCCTCTCCTGCCTGCAGTTTGCCGGTATTACCTGTCCTGTTACTCTGAGCAAGGAGACACTAGAAAGACCTTTCCCACTGCAGGGATCTGACACAGGAACGCCCACGTTTGCCCCTAACAGCCAAGAGAAGTGTAAGAGCTCTTCTTCTTGTTCCTCCTTTCACCTGAAACATCTTCATACATGGCAACCACATATATACAAAAGTATATGCAGCAATATAAATGTAGATATATTAACACCACAGAAAAAATAGCTATGGCAAAGTAATTCTAATTTCCATAAAAAAGGGGAAAAAGACAGTCGGCTAACAGCAGCCATGGAGCCATGTATGTAGCTTTAATACAAAGATGTAAACTAACCAGATATTCACACATTCTCAACACCAGTAATGCTGTAACAGCCCCTTCGGTACGAATTTGTGCAAGTGGCTTCCCTAAATACCTCTGTGTGCGGATGGGGAAATAGCTACCAAAATTCAGAAAGGCCAAGAAGAGCAGTGCTGAGAGGCAGTGTGTGAAAGTCTCCCAAGAACGGACAAGCTCCAGAGAAAACCGGCCCTGTTTAATTTGCACCAATTCATAAACTCAGAACACCAGCTGAATCTGAATACTAGCATGAGCATGCTTACAATTCAGACAACATCCAAAACCACGGTGGCTGCTATATGTGAACAAAGACTTCAGGATTATATATACACTTGATGAAAGAACGGACCCCTTGAGATACTTTCACAGAATCACAGAATGGTTGGAGTTGGAAGTGACCTTTAAAGATCATCTAAGTCTAACCCTTTCGCTACAGGCAGGGACAACTGCCACTAGATCAGGTTGCTCAGAGCCCCATCCAATCTGACCTTGAATACTTTCTGAACATCTACCTAGAAGTCACTAGCATGTCACTACAGCCTTCCACCTCTAAGCAAGCAGCTGGCATGGGCCTCCCAGCTGTTGCTGCAACCAGGTAAATATGTACGAGTAAGTTATGGCACTCTGTGAATACTTATTTTCTATTAATAACAGCTTAACTAATGGGTGTCCTAATAAATACTGACTGTAAAATTGGGTCTCTCCCTGTCTTGATCCCCTACTAGAAAAAAGGCAATTTGCAGCTTTTAGACAAAGTGCTCTGTGGAAACCAGATTTCAGCAATGAGCAGAAGATTAACATATAAAATTCTGAAATAAATCTATCAAATCCAACAAACAGAAACCTCACATGCACACAATTATTTCTGGGTGTTATTTAAGACAGTTTTTGTGCTTTGTTCAAAAGATCAGAAACAATCCTCAACCATTAAAGGAATAACACATTTACTGTCAAGATTGTTCATACAGTTGAAAACAAGTATTTTCAACTTCCTCTTCTTGCACTAACTTGCTCTATACTACACTGAAAAACGCATGCATGTCCTAGTTACTGCAACAATGTGGCAATAACACAAGCTGCAGTTTTAAGTATGGATGGAAAAAAAGCTGACATTTTATTAGCATATAAAAACAAAACCATAGGCACACCAGTCTGGTAGAAGATACTAATTGGTCAAAGCATTGCATGAAAGAAATAAAACTTTGAAATATATTCTGCTAAAGGACAATAAAAATAGAGATGAATTTGCAATAATGAGATTAAGCCAAAGTGATCTTACCTTTAGAAGAAAAGAAATTTAAGCCTATTCAAATTATCAGACTTATTGAAAGGACCTCTCCAACCCTTTTATTCTTGAAACTAAAAACTACTGAATTGGAAAATATTTTACAGAAGAGGACAGTTACTTTATTTAAGAAGTGTTTTCAGAGATGCATATTTGCAAATATTTTGTATCTAAAAGCAAGTATCATGCAATAACTTCTTAATGCTATTAACGAATACACAGATTTCTTTATACAGGAATGTAGATGGCCAGAACTAATATTGTAATTTATTTTTACTGTAAGAAAACAATTGGTTTTAAAATAATTGTTAGGCAATTAGCTATCTGACAACAACCAAGCAACCTGTGAAACTCTGCTGAGAGTCACCCTTTAAAGTACTGTTAATAAGCAACTATATGAGTTTGAAAGCTCTCTAAGAATAAACTGGGTTTCATTTGCTCATTATTTTAAGGCTAAAAGGCTTTATATACTTCTAATAATATCTTGGTCTATTCAGAGCAGAATATCAACTCTTACTGAAGCCTAACAGAACTCAGGGAACTCTTGGAAAACTAGGAAAAGAATTAAGCATAATTTTTTTAAGAGTCGCTTCGAAATTCCTTTGACAACTACAAGGGAAATTAGAACTGTCTTGCACATACATTAACAGGCAGTAATCATTTAAGGCTACTAAAATGTATTCAGTGAATGAAATGATAACTGTGGCATACATATTTTAAAACCAGCTATGCCCTGAAAAAAACCCCTTCTCTCCTTCAATACATCTATAGAAGGAGAAAATAAAACTAACTGAGAAAACAGCAACACTGCTCACATTTCTCAACTTCTGCAGGCCACATTCAGCAGCAGCACACTCCAAGCAGCACCCTCATCCTTGCTCAGCTTGTCTCTACAATCAGACATCAGAACAGCATTGAGCAGCAGCAGCTTTTCACTTCAGTACTGTTACAGTGACAACACTGAAATTACATCATGAATGAGACAAGTTTATAAGTACTGCCAAGCACTGAGATATAATTTTCACTTGTAGTGATGCTAATGAGATACCGAACCATTACTGTATAAAGATATTATCTCCTGCCAAAACTAGAGTATGTAGAATAAGTATTTGCAGCAATAAACCAAACTAACCTCTGAAATAAAGAGGACTTAAGATTGGGACTATGATTTTCTTAATCTAAGCAGCTCTTTACGTGTGTTTCTTTAAACTACTATTTTTGAGACTACACGATTGCCTAAATTACCTATGATTAGTCGTACTTCCTAACTAATAAGACTCAGCGAAGCTTTGTAAAGACAGATCTGAATTGCAACTCTCTCAAACTTCTGTCATACACTTAATGCTCTTCTCACACTGGTGCCTGTTGGCAGGACAAGAGAAGGAATGCAAGCTGAAACCAGAGAGGTTCAGACTGGATCCAAAGAAAAACACTTTCACCACAAGGACAGCCTGGCATTGGAGCAGGTTGCACTGAGAGGCTGAGCAGCTTCCCTCCTCAGAGGTTTCAAGACCAGACTGTGTAAAGCCCTGAGTAACTTGGTCTGACCTCAGAGCTAACCCCTGCTTTGAGGAAGAAGTTGGACCAGGAACTTCCTGCAGTCCCTTCCAACCTGAATCACCCTGTGACCCTGAAAAGTCCTGCCAATTTCTGGGAGTAAGGTAGCTAAGTCCCTCAAATGCAGACTGCCCACTTGAAGATGCATGTAGAAGGAAGACTGACTAGAGCAACCATATTGCTTTATTATGTTCTGCTCATAATATTTTTATTTATTGAAGTAGGAATAGAATTAATTCATTTCACTGATTTTGCTTCATTATTTGTTCTTCAAGAGAACTCCACGGGATGAGAACACTGCAAGTCACATATCAAAATTATCATTACTATTAAACCATTTATTTCTTCTTTAGAGCAACAGTTCTAAAACTGATTTGACTACAACATCGTCTAGTGACAGAAAACACCTCAGTCTTCTGTGAGTATTCACATAAATACTAAACAAGCAAATGCTTCCTATCAACACTTTCAAACATACTGCTATAGCCTAAAGAGTATAAAAACTGAAACAGAAGTATCTGGTACTTAGCTTTGAAAGACAGGCCTGTGCATTTTTGTAGAACATCCCCTGATGTTCTACAAAACAATTTATGGTTAAACATAGGATAAACATAAAGATGTACACATGAAGAGTCTCAAACTGTTGACATTACTTAAAAAAAAATTATCAAAGAAACTGAACTTTCTTTACTTCTTCAGGAGTGATGATGCATAAAACAGAATAAAGAGCCCCTTTAGCCTTGTCTAACATAGCATGAGTGTTAAATTTTATTTCCTTTCTGGCTTTATTGGATGGCCAGTGTGAGGCAAAGAAATAATTGCAGTGCGCAAAGCTAACTAAAGAATTGAACACATTGAGTATATATCCACAGGCATATGGCATAAAAATTGTTTTCCTTTCAACCAGCTAAGTAGTGTGGCTATCATCATGTAAAACAAACTTAGATTATCAGAAGACTCAAAAAATGAATTCCAAAAAGAAAAAAAAAAGGGTTCTGACCTTTTCATCATTGGTAGTAGACTCTGGATGAGGTAAAGGACTATCTTGATGAGTTGTCTCTACAACAGAAGGTTCTTCAATTTTATTTCTTATAATTGGTGTTGCAAGAGGAGACAGATCTAGAGGCATCTAAAAGCAATAGCGTAACACAAAATTACTCAATCTCTAAAAACTTTAAATAAGCAAGAAAATGTAAAAAACTAAAGAGAAATACCAGTTTTGTAACAACAGGTAGGTGCTGATGCTCAGAAGATTTTCATGCAGAGGCATTACCAGTCAAGGCTATTTTTCCAGCATCTGCATGAATACCAATCTTCAGCAACTTTGTCTTTCAACACCAGTGTCACCTTAAGTATTTTATTCTTGAGAATTAAAAACACTCTTAAAGTTTTCCTTTCTCAAGAGTCACAGGAAAATTATAGGTGAGGAAAGACTGTGCTGCACTTAAAAATTACAGTTGAAGGAAAGATATTATCCTCCTATAAATTACTGCATCACATGCCACAAAGCACAAAATCCTCACTATATTTCCAAATTAATAAAGCTACTGTGGACAATTAATTTCAAACTTATTGCAGCAAATAATTAATGAAAAGGCAAGTTTTATATTACTACATAGATATAACCACCAGGACATCTGAAATGTCACAAAGAAATTACAGTACAAGAATATTTAAAGCAATACAATAGGTTTGAAAGCCTATACTCCCGCCTATTCTGCTACCTAAATACTTTTGGAAGAAACTTCCCCCCTAGCTCATCTTCTATTTATGTTCTTCCAGATGTTTTTTTTTTTCAATTCAATTCCTAGTTTTCCTGTGGAATATATTACTAATTGACAGGGAAGACTGTTAAAAGTGGAATCACTTTTCATACCACATCTGAATATGAAATCCTACAGAAAAAACCTAAACCATCAACCCCCTAGAAAGTGTGTTGTTATGGTAAATTTTTCTACCCCTTGCCATGATTGTTTATGTATACTAATCAACCAGAGATATGGCAGGACTGTGTTTCCTCTCATTAAACAGGGAGCAGGTTGAAAAATTAGTATCAATGAAAGAAATTGTTAAAATGTTTAAAATGTTTTGCAATACCTATAACATCCTCCAAGATAGTGGCGAATTACACAGAAAACACGGTATTAGTAAATCCAGAACCAGTATTATTTACTACATATGTAATGTTTTAAGGACAGTTCGCATACACATTAAAAAAAAGAATTTAAAAATCATGATCTGGTATAATTGCAGTAACAAAGCAAGGGTGAGGCTTTGTCAGGAATGGATAATAACCCATCCTATTCACAAGTACCTATTAAAATCTTTAATGAAACCAAGAAAATGCAGACACTCATTCTGCAAAATCTGTATATCTGAGTATAAAAAGATTTTCTTTTTATCACTGCCTATGGAAATCAACCAGGTAATCAACCAAAGGCAAAATTATTCAAAGGGGACATTGAACAAAATTTTTCATTTGCGGAAGTGTTTAAATGTTTGGGCCCCTAACCACTTATGACTGGGAAGTACTAAAATAAATAGAAGAAACCACATATAAATATATGGGAAGATCCTCATAAAAACAAGAAGTTGCTAAACAGACAGTGTCCAAATTTTTCTTGTACTTCAATCTGTACATTAAAAAAAGTAGATGTTTAAGTTGTCATCAATAATTTCTAGGCAAAACTAATTTCGACACATAGTGAATATAACTATAACCAAATTACTGACACTTCTTTACATTTAGTCAGTATCTTTCATTACCATTACTATTGATTCTTGAAATAACATTGCTATTTTAAAACTAATCAAAATAATCAGCGTTCACATACTAGTCTTTTGACATAGATTTCTTGCAAGTATGTTTCTTTCTGCAAAAACTCTTCACCTTTCAGACTTATTTTTTGCTTAGTCAGGGCCTAATGAAATTTAAATCAAAGCTGATGATTAACTTCAACATATATAGAGTAGATACTGAAGGAATTAAGACAAAGTCAGTGTGTCCCAATGTCCGTGGTAACTATGTAGCATTAATCAGGTAAACTAATCTTCAGAAAAGTAATCTTAAGAGTTGTACTCCGTCCATACAACATATATAAGCAGCTGGCAAATTATTATTGGTATAGTTTAGGAGGCAATATATAAATCCAACGTTTGCCTTTTTAATGGAATTTCTGATATGAAAAATGTAGAAGCTCTGAGAAGAAAGTTTTTGAACATACTTTCTTAATGTCATCTTCAGAAGCCTTTTTAAACTCATTTTCAAAAGGACTTGCCAATTCATTGAATAAGCCCACTTCTTCACAGTTCTTCAAGAATCGAGTTGGTGTTGGTGTCTGATCTGAAATGAACAATTTTATCTTTAATTTTATTTTAAAATACCATTTATGAACCTACTTATTGTAAATATTTTTTGAATAAAAACAAAGAAAGAGACAAGTGGTTAAGAACTCTCTTATGCCTTGCAAGCGGGCTCCTTTCTGCCTTGCAGGGAGGCCAACCAGAAGGCATGCTCCACCTGCTGGAGATAAGCAATTGAAGTTTGCAAACTGGTAAACCCCTTTTTGGGGTTTTGGGAGGGTATCAAAGCATTTCTTCGGTCTGTGTCCAGAAACCAGAGGGAGCTATTCTCAAGTGCCTAGTCTAGCACAGCAGATCATTTCAGTGAGCAAGCAGGCTCTATTTTCAGATACAGATAAGGCCTACAAGAAGGCTTTAATATAAAAAAAAAAAAAAAAAGAGAAAAGTACACAGCTCACAGTTTGTTTCTTTCTTCTCTTCTTCACTACTGAAAACAGTAGCGATTACTTTCAAGTACGTGGAACTTCTGAAAGGAAGTGTGATACTGTACACAAGATCGTACTGACTCCTACAATGCCTGTACAGTCAAGCTGGAATCATAAGACTTGTGGTATCTGGCTGACTACTGCATGAACCAGTTTCAGAACAGTCTTTCTATAAAGGGTTTTTTTACTGTGTAAATTCCCCTTATTTACCAGGTCAAAATTAACCGTATTTGCCACAAAGTTACCTGCATTTAAAATACTGTAAGGCGGTATTATGTGCACCCTACTAATGTAAGCTGGGGTTTACGACTAATAGTTCATACACAGGAATGTGGGTGCGAAGAGACAGACGCTGCCATGGTTTCATTCTCAAACACCTGATTATCTGACAGGTCCCCTTTCTTACGGTAAAATTGCCGAGGATCACATTTAGAATTTTAAAATGTATACCTGCTGGTTTAAGAATAACAATATTTTTATCTGCTCGTCCTAACAAAGTAGCCACTGACAGGGAAAAACTAAATTCAAAATTCCAGAACTTTAAAATTTATAATGCAATCAATTATCCATTGGTGATTACTTCTGATCCTAGACAAAGAAAAAAGTCAGTTACAACTGACCAAGGGTATACTATGAATTCAGAGGTGGAAATACAGTAAAAGTATTTTGAATTTCAGCTAAAAGTAAAACAAAAAATTGTTATCTTTCTTCCACTATCCCATTGAAAGAATAATTACCAATTCATTCTTCTAATGTCACCGTAGTTTATAAAAACCACTACATATTTTAAAATTTAAGAGACAAGTAACATCAATGAATAATTAAAACTTAAATACAGTTTAATCTAATTATAGATCCTGTTAGGCATAGCCTTTATTAGTGCATATTCTTAATGAATGCTTATTACATAACTTAATTATTAAATAATTAAAATAAATTATTACATAATTGAAAAATCTTTAGATTATACACCAGATCCAAATAAAAGTTAATTATGGAAAATCATATTGGCTTCAAATTCTGACAAAAGGTAATTACGTACGAAAATATTGCCTAAGCACCTGTTGCAGACAGCTATAGTGAAGAAAATGTTTCATAGCCTTTTAACGTATGCCTATGCATTATGTTCAGAAAATAAATAAAATGTATGCCCATTCCAGCAGAAAAGTGAGTAAACTAGTTATAAAAGTATATACTAACCAGCCACAATGACACTATCATTACGAGCCGGACCAAATTTCAGTGTCATCTCATGTTTATGTTTATGGACAGCCAAATGATCCTCATTGGTAAAACGCTGCAGCAGAAAGTTTTAAGAAATAGTTGTAAATTTGAGTGTGAACAATGTAAATGCAATAACTATAGAAAGTAATTTTTACAACACGTAAAACTATCATTACTACATTAATAGACAACCCTCTTAAGCCAATACATCTTGCTCCTTGGTCAAGCAGAAATACTATAAAACTCAAATTATGTTCATAGTAACTAAGTAGTAATGGTATCAGGGAAATGGTAGTGTAAGTACTGGCATTCATCAAAAGTCCAAGAAAAAAATTTCAGTGCGCTGCATACTTCATCAACCATTCACAAACAGCCATTTGCTATACTAATGGATCTTAGTAATATTTAGTAATTGATTACCACTATCTGATTTCTGTATTGTGTGTATTATCACAATAATGGGAATTGGCCTGTAATTACAGACTTCACTGTATTTAATAGTGTAAAAATAAAGTATAGCTCCTGCCCCTGACCATTTACTATGTAAGAGGCAGACAGAGTGGGAAACACTGGAGCCATGTCAGACAACTGAAAAGCTGTGAATGAACTAAGCTTATCAGCACTTTGAAGATCTCTCAAGTTTTCAGAAGTATGCCAGTTTTGAGCATGCTTCCCCCCAAATTTGGGGTACATTCTATTAAAAAAAAAAAACATCAGGAAGCAGACAAACTAGGTGCTTGTAAAATAGATATTCTTACTTTTACTAACTTGAAATTTGCTATGCATCTGTAACTGTGTGTTAAGTTAGTGTTTCAGTTGAGATAATCTAAGAAAAAATTTCCCAAGATGCAGATTTCTAAAAAGAAGGCATTTTACAAAATATTACTCTTTTTTTGTGAACATCTTAGTCCCAAATTATGTTTCTGATTATTCCTCAATAATCTAAGTCATTCCACATACATCTTGTAACAGATACACACCCAGTGTCATCTCTCAGAAAACAATACAGAAAGCTTAGCTGACCTCAGAGTACAGTCATTCAGAATACTCTGTGAGAAAGGACATGTATGTGTGGAGCTGAGACGGAAATCAAAAAATGCAGGATCACTGAGAGACAGGGTGATACAGGCCAGGCACTTTTTTTGTTAGACCTCTGTTGCTAAGGGTTCCAAATGGCCAGCTCTCCATAGCTCCTGTGCCTTATCTCTAGATACAGCATAAGCCCGAAACTTTGGTGTTCTATTGCACTAGAAGACTTAAGTACATCTTTCTGTCTCCACTATGAGGGTTCCTTCAGAGGGAATAGGAGCTCCAGATCCTGACTCCCTCTCCCTGTGCTATTGTATGAGCTGGCTTCTGGAGAAGTCTTGCCCATTTTCAGGGACAGGAACCTCTCTCTTCTCCTTCACTGGAATCAAGGATTGCTGCAGCCCCATTATGTGTCTTCTATAAGATTTAGTTGCCAAAACACTTCTAACAGAGCCTACATCAAGATGAGATTCAAACAGGATGGGGACAAACGTTTAGAGGAAGGCCATCCTCTTCTGTTACTTTTGATGTCTCTGAACATATTAGACACAGTAAGAAATCTTAGTCTTTTCCTGCTTTAAATACAGAAGGCTCCATTAATACATTAATGCTGTCATTCATCATAAAAACTAAGTTTTCAGAATAAAAATGAAAATATTTTTAACTAAAAATCCAAATAAATCCACGTGCACTAATATAATTAAAAAATACATCTTGTTTAGAAAGTTAATTCTATATAAAGGATACAGGGATGTCCATCTCATGCAGCAGATAATGCAAATTCATTTATTTTCAGGTTACTAAATTAAAGTGTTAAGAGACAGCTTCCTTTTAAGCAACTATCTGTTAAAATACTCAATAATATTTTCACTTTTCTGCTCACATTCATCTCTATATCTACTAATGCTATTTAACAGAATACATTAAAACTACAACAGGAATTAAAATACATTTTCTGGCATGCATACTGTTAGCATCTTACTATATACAAAAACTTAGTTAAATAAAAATTATGCCATTAAACATTTGCAGTCACCATAGTTGTGAAGATTAGTAACGAGCAAGTTTCACAATGAGCTATCATTGAAATATTCTGAAAAATACAGGTTACCTGATAAAAATTAGAATGTTTCTTATTTATTTTTTGAATGAAAGCAAATAAAGCAAGGCTAACAAATGAAATTGGTTTTGGTTCAGAAAGGGTAATTTAATTTAGGTTTTTTCCTATGGATAGCATTTTCTGAATAAACACATGAAGCGGTAGAAATCATTGCTGTCACCTGCTTTTCAGCAAAACACAGATACTTCCTACCAATTACCATAAATCCCCTTTTCTTTGATCCCTAGAAATATGTTTCAATGTTTCACTTTTATTTGATCAATGTTAGTAACTTCACGTCAGACCATTACCTGGCCACATCCAGGGGCAGTGCATAAAAAGGGTTTGTCATCACTCATATTCCACAGGTCGTTGTGCTACCTTTATTAAAATGAAAATGGAACAAATTTTACAAATATTGCAACAAATTATCAATATATCAACGTCCACAGGATATTTTAATATTCCATTGGCAAGAATTTCTGCCTTCTGGCTACACTGAGAATCTAAATACCTGGCATTCAAGTAAAGTCTGGATTCCAAGCTCTCTCAGGGAGGTACACAAAACCCAATAGTAGGTTTTGAACATACATCTCAGTCAGAAAGGCAAGTATTCATATGTAACATGATTAATTGCAAAACGTACCTGAAAACATAGTAAGACAACTTGTTACTGAATTAAAAATACATTGTAATAATGAGCCAATTACCACAATTAAAAAAAGAACAAAGTGGCAGACAATACTGAGTAGTTGAGGATACACTGCCAAGAGTTGAGGAAAAGTGGTTGATTCCTTAGTCTCTTCAAAATCTTTAAAGCTCATCTTTAAGGATAAGTAGCAGATAGTCCTTCATGTAAACTGTTACAAATTTAACTACAAAAACACATACTTTGGTAATATTTCAGCTATACAACTAAATTACCAACTGGCTAAAAAAAACTTAAGAAAGAAGTAGTAGATATTAATTACGTCTTGTGCTGTTTTGCATACTCACCACACATACTAATACACATACCTGCCAGATTTCACATATAAACCTTTTTCATAGGGCAAACTATCATATCCTCCTTTTCATGGCAATGAACTGTAACTGAAAGAAGATATAAATTACTATGCATGTTAAACATGTAATAATACACGATTTTGTAAAGATAAATTATATAATGCCCACTATTCACCTATGAAACACAACAGTTTTTCAAAGAGATGGTTTACTTCAATAGCTCCTCTAATTAGTTATGCCTTCTCTTAGACAGAAAGAGATGCTTCTACTCTTTCATCCTGCAAGCACAGAACAAACATTGCAAGGTAGCAAAGAGGGATTCGGGCAACCTCAGATGGCAGCAAAACCAATGCATAAAACTAGTATGTGGATACTGTGACACCACTGACAAAAAATAATAAAGTCCTGGAACACTGAACATATAAAAATCAAGATACTGTTGTCACATCACTAAAACCAATAGTGATGAGTAACTAATCTCAACACTAAAGTTACCTCATTTTAAGGTCAAGTAACAGGACAGGCAGGGGGAATGAATGTACCAAATTAGCTAATTAGCCAGGAGATGACAAGCACTCTCAACCCATCTGTGGCTTTACCCTGGAGGAAATACATTCATCTTTAAATATGAGTATCTGTATGGAGATCTAACAATGTTAGTTCTGAACACTCTTTAGCTTGATGAAGCAAATAAAGATGAATAAAGATGTCTTTATGACTAAAGATCATAAGCAGAATAAATCCATCTCTCTCCCAACAGGCCGGTCCTAAAAAGTTGCAAGGCTTCTGAAACTGTCTAACCCTCCTAAGAACGTATACTTCTGGGACACTATCTAGCACTGGACACAAGACAGATAAAGTAAATGTAAGCAGATCATTTAGGACTTAATGCCTCAGAGATCTGTTGGGAACAGATTACCTGATCCTTTTGCCCGTGCCTGTACAGTGAAAAACTACTGTATAGACTTTTTGGATATTACTTCAAGAAGAAGGAGATCCCAGTGTCCTTCCTTGGTCATGGGCACTGAACAGCAAAGAAACAAAACATGGAGTGGAGGAGATTGCAAAGAGTCACTTCTAAACACATACGTTCAACAAAATGAGGATACTGAGCTGAGATCACAAGCCAAGAAGAGATGAATGGCTTGCCAGAAACTTGAGAGTCTTTGGCACTGACAACTCAGGGAAACATTTATGTCCCAAGGAAAGGATGCCAAAGCAAATCAGGGATGGAGATTGTTCTGCTGTTCTTTGCAAAGAGTTCATAACCTGTCTCAAGTTTCTGAAGAGATGAAATATTTCTTGAACTGTTCAAACTATGAACTTGGTGCTGCACCAATAAAGGGTATTAACAAGATTATGGGCAAGTTTGAATACTCATGACTAAGGCTTCAGGGTGAACAATAAGGCCCTTATCAGTGAAGCTTTAGGATAACATCCTTGTATTTTATGGAACTTCAACAGACACTTAAAAGCTATCTCATGAGCTTATTATCCTTGTTCAGCTATGCAACAAACACATTTTTAAAATGCAGGTTCAAAACAAAGACGGTCAGTCTCCTTTAGATCTCAAAAGGAATTTGCCTTGTTAAATCTTGTCATGGGGCACCATATAGTTATATATGGCTACAATATGTACATATGGATACATATTATGAACAGAAGAGTTCTATCCATATCAGAAAGATCTGAAGGTGTAAGAAACAATTCTGTTGGTGTTTTTTTTATCCAAAGGATGAAGACTTTCACTAACAGAAGTGCGTGTAAGGGCATTTTTTCCACTCTTGTTACTATAGCGTGTTAGCGTGTTGTCAGACTTTGACAAGTGCCTAGTGTCTGCCATAAAATCTACTCCATCCACACTGTTAGTGTTTTTCTTGGGTCATAAGCTGTAAAGATCAACTTTTCAAGTCTGCTCATTTTATCTTTTAAAGGAATATTACCAAAACAGGTATTTGCGTATGAAGTCATTACCTGGTTCCACGTTTTGGTTTGTGAAGCCTGTGAATTTTAAGTGCCTGATTTATAAACTAAAAATCAAACCTTGTGAAAAAGAAAAAAAAGCATCATTGTCCTGGCAAGCTTACTGGAAAAAAGTTGGAGATAAATTAATTTCCTGATCTTTGTAATATTATTTGACTGCAGGCCACAAGGAATTTTGTGAGGTAATGCCTTGTAAAGGGATTCCAGCTAACATCTGAGGGGAAAAAAATAAAAGTATCTTGGAGCACTGAAATTTTTGCACTTAAAGGAGAAAAGAAGTTCACTCATACATTACAGCCAAGGCCTCGGACATAATAAATCTAAACAGAAACGGGATCTGACAGGATGGGAAAACAAAGGGCTCATGTTTGTTAGTGTAGCCAAATCAGTAAGTATTGTTTTTACCTATTACAAAGACAAATGTAAAGCTTGCACCTGTAACAAAATAACCCCGTGCAACAGCGCAGGCTGAGGGCCAAGTGGATGTCAAGTGGCTTTGGGGCAGAACCTGTAACTCCTGGTGGACAATAAACTGAACACGATTCAGCCTCATGTTGCTTGCAGCATTGAAAGCTAACAGCCTACTGGGCTGAATTAGCAAGAGCATAGCAACCAGATGAAGGGAAGTGATTATTCTCCTTTATCTGGCACTCATGAGGCTACAGCTGGAGTGCTGTGTCCAGTTTTGAGCCCCTCAAGACAGATGACAAACTGGAGGGAATCCAGAAGGGGCCTCACCAAAACAGTTAAGAGGAGGCTGAACTATTACATACAAGGCAAATATCAGGAAGCAAAGTTTCTTCAGCATGGAGAAAGAAGGCTAAGGAAGGATCTAATTGCTGTCTTATACTGCCTAATATGTTGTTACAGAGAAGACAGATCCAGACTCTGGGTAGCACACAACAGAAGGATGAGACGCAACATTCACAAGCCACACCAAGAAAGTTAAGAGCAAGTGGGGGGGGAGGGGGGGAGATAATTAAAAAAAAAGAAAATCACACAGTGAGGACAGCTGAACACTTGAAGGGTTTGCCCAGTGGGGCTGTGGAATCTCCATCCTTGGAGGTATGCAAAATTTGAGTGGATGAGACTTTGAGCAATCAAAGATAATTCTGAAATTTGAAGTATACCATGAAGATGTTATAGCTAGAAACAGAGGTGAACAACGGTGAAAGACAATCCAAACTTGGGTAATGTTCTGACAGCTTTAGAAGACTTAGCGTGGTTAACTTTACAGCCCAACAACTAAAACTATTGCTGCTAGGGAAAACAAATCAACCAAATAAACAAACCCATCCTTTGCCTCCTCTTATCCTTCTGCATTGTTTGTTGCCTGACAGGAATAACAAGACTAACACACAGAAGGCAAATTTTCAGAAAAGAAGTTTGCGATTGCCACTCTGATTTCAAAAGGCTATTGGAGATTGCTGTAAGAGAATATCATAATAAGAAGGATGAATTTAGAAAGTACTCTTCCCCTGAAAACCAAAACAGCAACTGAAATGCCATCTTGACAAAAAATGTTACTTGCCCTATCAAATGAGAAACAAAGTATGTAGACTGCTAACCCAATCACTAGAGATTAATTCTAGCCACCTGGGATTGTTACCGAGGCAACAGTGAATGCCTTGTCCCATAGAAAAAAAGACAGGTCCTGAAGCAATCCAATCTGATGTGAAACTCCAGCCTGATCTCTTCAGGTGAACAGAACAGTTCAGTGAAATGATTCTTACTACAGTCCACTGAACTGCAGCTTTCTTCTGTAAGCCTTCCAACCCTACATTCCTTTAGGTAGCATAAAGAAACCTACACATAGAATTCTTTTGAGTTACACTGAGAAACAGGATCAGAGTTGAAAATGGGAAAACCATGAAATAATCTCGGCAATACAATCAACTTTGGTACTCAAATCAGAAAGTAATCTCACTTTTTGGTGTTTGCTCCATACTTTAATTGCAGAGGTAAAATACTTTCATATCATGCCTATTTAAAATGTCAAAAGCCTCTTTTATCACTTTTGGAAAGCAAACATTACAGTAAAATATATAAGTAAGTATATATATGTTTAAAATATATACAATACAGAGGAACAGAAACAGGTTTGCAAGCAATTTACTAATATTTAGGACAGTGTGCTTATTTAAAAAATAGAGATGTTTCTATAAAACATCACACTAATGTTTATCTAAATATGCTACAAAAATAACCAACAATTATTTGCTTATTTTTATAAAATTTTAATTAAACATCTTAGGTACACTTTCTGGAAACTATTACTACATACTTGCTTGCTTCTAAAAGTCCTTCCTGTAGATAATTTGTAAAAGACTAGAATCATAGACTGACTTAAACAATGTCTTATTGGTTTATTTCACTGGTAAAGATTCTTCTGTTTTCTCTTAACTTCCTGCACACAGGACCATGGAAAACACAACTGACACCTTGTTTCAAAATTCTTTTCTAATCAATATTTAAATAGCTGTTTAAAAATGTATACATATTCATAATTGATAATCCCTGCAAAAACTTCCCCAAATTTGCTGAGAAAAATCATTCTTCACACATACCTAGTAAAAATTCATCAGACTTGTAGCTAAGCCTCTGAATGTTTTACCTGTATAAAGCATGCCGTATGCCAGAAGACCTCTATGCACTAACCTGCTCATGGGCTGTACAGTCTTATCCTGTAATTACTTATCCTAAGCACTGTAGCAATACAGAGACTGCTCTCCTGTAACAACGCCAGGGCTGACATAAACAGCATGGAAGAAAACAGCCTGAATGGAACACAGAGAAGACAGACAACTACGAACACACAAACCCACCCCTCCCCCCAAAAAAGCCCAAAAGATGACCTTAAAACGTTTCAGTGTCAGCTTTCCTCTATTGGCCAGCAAGCAAGAAGAGATGCACATTCTCACAAGTGTGTCACCCCCTTAAACTGAACAGTCCACAGAGGACAATCTGACAGTCTGCCAGCTACAGCAGTAACTGATTTACCTGCTACTGCTTACATGTGACACAAACCCAAGTTTTGCAGCTAGACTGACCACTCACATGTGGCTCCAACTCGAGAAACATCTGTACATTCTGGTTTGAAAAAAAAAATGAAAGTTGGACAAAAACTGTATTCGGCCATTGAGACAAATCAGAATTATATCAGTCCATCAGCGTCAAGTCTCCCCTGGGTCTGTACAAAGTGCTGAAGTTACAATATCAGTGATGTCTTTTCCTACGGATGTTTGCATTTCCTCAAGACCGATCATGTCTATTCAACATTTCCTTTTATTCTTTACATTTCGTCTGGGATTGTGCCCCCTTTTACTGCAAGATACAAACCCTTACTGTATACAGAATTATTAACTCTTAGTAAGCTTTTCTGCAGATCTCATCATAGTGTGTAATTCCTTTAGGCAGTATAAGATTTTTAAGGTTTTACTTTAAAGCTTCATTTTATAATAGGAAACTGAAGCATGAAAGGGCAAGGTCAAAACTTTCAGTGTCTTTAACAACTTTAAGAATTCTACTTGAGGTGCATGCTTTATCGAAGTAAAGTGGACTGAATATATTTGCCACAGCAGAGAATAACATTCTCCTAGTGGTTACCTGCAGAGCTGAATTTAGTGTTTTGCTTGGCTCCATACAAGAATTTTAGCAGACATGCTTCTTCAGATGAGGGGGGAAAAAAAGTAGCTATTTTTGTTTTCCAAATTTAAACACTTCAAAACTAAAAGAAATGGCTTTTTCATGCAAACAAACAAATCAACGCAATTCAAAATGAGCAGGGCACCTTTTATACTTTCAATACTTATATACAGCTTTGCACAGCATAAATTTTAATCACCTCCCACATTTGAGCCTATCTTTATTTCCACAGTTTTCTGTAGAGGCAGACTTTCAAGTTTTGCTTTCAGTAGAAATCAGAAATTAGTATGTAGAGAATACACCACTTAAGAAGTAACATAAATGAATGAAATTAAAAATTGTATTTGAAAGGAAATAATTGTTGCGCACTTACCTGGAGCGACTGGAACAGCTATTTCTTTCAGTTTCCTACCAAGGAAAAAAAGAAAGGTGAAGTAAAAGTGGTGTAATTAATACTTGACTATTACAGTCCACTTTCAAGCGTTCTGACCGACTGTATTTGTGAAATGCTGTAGAATTTAGCATTCCTAAAAAATAAAACTGAATGAGAGAATGGAGGAGTGTAAAACTGAAAAATAAAACCATTCCTTCTCATAAAGGAAGTGGGATCACCAGAAAGCAGCTCAGTAGATTTAGCAAGAAAACCATAAGCCATAGTCCGGAATATTTAAAGGCTGTAAGCCTCAAAAACTGGCAAACAGGAAAATGAGCTCTGCCTTCGCACTTCACTGCTTAACAGAATGGTTGTGCTATTTCCTAGAAGACACATGATCTGTTTCAGAGAGTTCTGGGGAATAATAAGGAAGAATGTAATGCCTGTATCTTAATGCTCAGATTTTTCTTTTAGAAAGTCAAATGTTGGGCACTTTTTGCTGATGTTATTAGTTAACTGCTTGTAACTGAGTTAATTCCATACCTTCCATGGTTTGTCTAAGATTCTATAAAGGAGAGAGCATCTGGTTAAGAAGAAAAGATGCAAGAAGTGAGGACAATTGACTTAACAAGTTCATATAAGAACAAGAAAGCCAGTTGGACAGTCACATGTACAGAAACAAAGCAATTGAGTTACCTGAGTTGTTCTAAGGAACAGGCTTTTCACATATGAAGGTACACTTCTGGTAAACAACGAGTACTAATGGAATAAAGGAAGGTCCTTCGGCCTAATGCTTTCTGTTGGCTGAATATGGCAGCTCCTAAGTCAACCCCCTGGCTTAAGTATTTTTCAGAGGTGCCCTGATCATTCTTTGACTCACTGGAAAGTCATGCTCTGTGAATACAGCTCTTATAGATAAGCGAAAGGCCAATGAACATCAGAGAAGAAATATATAGGGGTTAATATTCCACCAAACTTTTCACACTTTACTTAGAGAGATGTTAGGACTTACCTTCCCCAGCTCATTTATCTAGGCTTGAATGTCTTAATATTGCCCATCAACCACACAAACATTAGAAATCCAATCTCCCTTTGCTACATTACTGTCAACAAATAATAATTTTTAAAAAGCTTAAAAGTTACTTCGTTTTTCATTTTTTCAGATTGTATCCCTGAAGTATAAAATTGAATACAATAATTAAGAATTTAACTTAAAAAAAATCCTTAAATAAACCATAAATATCCCACTACAGGACTCCCATTGCTCATTAAAACAGAATGATCTTTTTCTTTCCTGTAAAGAATAATATAAATGACCATTGGCATTTACCTAGAAAGGCAAACATAGTATATGGCTTGGAATAACTTACTGAAGAGAAGCTCCCATCTGAACTGAAGCTAATGGAAAAGTTCTCAGGCTGAACTGAAACTGACACAGAACAAAGTTGGAAAGACTATAGCATAGACTTGAAAAAATATATTTATTGCGTAATTATTAAATATTGACTCATATTTCTATCACTAACTATATCCAGTACCTCCTTAGAGTGCACATTATTATTTTGCAACAAATGCAGTTAAGTTATGCAGGAGGACATTGATAACTTGAAATCTATTCACATTATTCCAAAAAGGAAGTTAATAGTATTGAATCATGTTTGCTTCTCTGAAAACAGTTAATGCATGATTTTTATACAGAAATTCCAGATTAAGTAACCATAAAACAAAAATTTGAGATTAGAAATAACATAAACTTTTAAAGTTAGTAAAGCTTCTTGGAACTAAAAATGTGCATTTGTTACATTAAACTGATTAATAATAGAAGAAAAAAAAAGAATAGCTGATGACAGAGAAGGGACTTTAGGCACTAGATACACCCAAAATTTACTTAAACAAGTTTCAAATGAATACCATATTTCAGGCTGCTCAACACTTTGTCACAAAACAGAAATGAAACTCAAATGAAAACCAAAAATGATGTATGATCAAATTTAAGACCTGAAAGCCCCTTGTGTTAGATGCTGCTTCACCCCAGGTACACATTAAGGGGTTTTTTATTATTTCACATTTCTTTTGTTGCATTATATAACAAGCAGCCCCTGATAAACTTATTGTTTTGTGTTTTAATAAGACAACTTTCTGATTTTGATTCTGGAATGCAGAATTATAAACACTAAGAGAATTCAAGTGAATGCTTGACTATAGCTCACCCTCTGAAATTATGCCTGCAACTTGATGCCCGTTAATAGACAGTAACTTGTTTCAGCGGAAGGCTGAATAAATCACATCTAGAATACTTATGGAAGACCAGGACGACAAGGAAGGGTCCTCCTCATCCTATCAGCTAGTGCTGAATTTAGCATCTAACACAAACCTAGCAGTATTATGACCTTAACTTCAGGAACTTCTTTATTATTAACTATCTAGCTTTACACTCAGCAAGAGCTTGGGACATGACACTCACTGACATGAGCAGAATACAACAAGAAAAAAAAATTATTTTAAAAGGTGGAAAAGAAAATACACTTTGGCCATATTCATTCAGGGTCACTATGTGGAAAGTAGCAGAAGATTCAGCATTTCCAGCTTTATTAGAATTTCTCATTCTAGTGCAAGGAAACAGGTGACAGTATCACTACTTGAAGATAAACATCTCTGGGAGAACACAATGTAATGAAAAGTAAATGAGTGGCACAAGAACGCACAGATGGGACATGGAAACATACTCATGGATGTTTCTCCATGAACTTGGATGTTTCACTCCAAGAACAGAGATGCAAAAAGATTGCAGAATGATTGAGACTGCAGAAGCAACATGGCAGCACATATATCCCCAGCTGCAAACATCAAGTTGCATTGTGGCATAAAACATTTGTGCCTAAACCATCATGCAGCCACCATTGCTCGAGGGTCTGTGATGTGTTTTTTCACGTGAACGCTTCAGAGACATTTTGATTAGGACAACTCAAGGGGCAGAATGCACTGTAACAGGCAAAGCCAACGGGGCAGCTAGTCCAGATGGCCAGGTCCACGGCCAGATCCTGGGCAGGCCAACACCTCCCTCCGGTACAGAAAAGCTGATCTTACCCCCCTGCACCTCCCACCCCACCGTACCCCTCTCGGCACCCCCCGCGCTGGCGCCGGGTGCGGACCACGATCTCTCTCCGGAGCAGAAGATGGATGATGCAGAGACAGGCCTCTTTGGAGCGGAGCTGAGCTGATGCGGACAGGCCCGGCTCTGCTGTCCCCTTCCTCCGCTTTCCCCCCCCGCCCGCTCCGCGGCTGGGCCTGGAACCGGTACGGGCGATGCCCCGCCGCAGGCAGCCCGCTGCCAAGGCCAGGCCCGGGGCGCTGCAGCCCCTTCACCCACCCGCCTCCCGCCTCGCCCCACCGCGCTCCGCTCCCTCAGGGCGCCCGCCAAGGCCCCTACCTGCGGGCGGTAACGGTCTCCGCCGCGCCGCCCCGGCCGCCCGGCCCGCCCCGGCTCTAGGGGCGGCGGGAGCCGCAGGCCGCGGTGGGGGAGGGGGCTGCCGCGGAGCAGAGCGGCGGCGCCATGTTACTGCCTCCCGGGTATCCCCCGCCTACCGCCGAGCGGGGCCGCTCCCTTCTCTCCCCTCCGCCCCCGGTGCGCTCGCCCGGGCGCCGCCGCAGCGCGGAGGGGGGGAGGGGGAGGAGGAGGAGCCGCCCCCGGGCCGGGCCGGGCCGCGCTCGTGTTTACAAACTCACCCCGGGAACGCGGGCCGGACCGCACATTAAAGGCCGGGTCCCCTACAGGCTTCCGTCACTTCTCGCGATAGCTCAGCTGACATCTCCGCGGGCGGCGGGGAGGTGCCGGTCACGGGGCGGGGCGGGGCGGAGGCGGGCGCTGGGCGCTGATTGGGCGGTGGCGGCGGGGCGGGCGGGTGTGGCCGATGACGGGGTGCGGCCGGGCGGCACCTCCCCGCGGCTGAGGTGGGGCGGTCGGTCCCGAGCGCGCGGTGCCAACGGCAGCTCTCGCGGCTCGGGGCGTCATTAGTGGCGTCAAACTGCTGCTGACGGCCAGAGCGGTAACGCCCCGGCCCGCCCCTGCCGGGGAGCCCCGCCGCTCCCGCACGCCGCCGCCGCCGCAGAGGTTGTGCAGCCGCGGCGACGGGGGGCTCCGAGGGCGAGGCGCCCGCCCCCCGCTGCCCGTCGGGGGGCAGGGCTAGCAGCCGCTGCGGGGGAAGGCGGCGGGGAGCGGGCGGAGATCAACCCACGGCCGGGCCTCGCTCCGCGACAGCGCTTGACGCGCCCGTCGCGTGCAAGCTGGGGGATCATCAGCCCTCCAAAACCGCGGGCTGGCCCCACTCCTTCGGCCTCCCCACACCCCGCGTCGCTTACAGCAGGAACTGGGCACACACCTCAAGTCACACTTCTGCTAAACATTGGCCTTATTTAACACTGCGCCAAAAATGCTGCAGCGCTGCATCTTTACCTAAATTTAGCATCGAAGTAACTGGCATTTCGGATGACTTAAAAAATATCATGACCATATACGGCACCACAGCTGGGCTAATATGTACTCTGACTCTCAGAAATTTTAATTCTGTGTCTGCACATCATTTGTCTTGTTCTGAGACTGACCTGAGAGTATAAGACTACGAATAACAAAGTACTTCTAAAAAAGAAGTATTAGTTCCAGTAAATTATGTTATGGCTAAGTTTCCCTGAACTTGCAAAAGGCGATATGGTACGTTTCAGTTCTTGTAAATTGTTTGGGTGGGCGCTGTAGAGCACTTCTGCAAAGTTCTGTGAAATAAAAAAAGCACTGCACAGAAGCACAGTTTACTTAGAGGTGCAATAATTCTTTACTGTAAGCATGTTGTGAAGGGCTCAGATGTGAGATAATTCAAAGAGAGGAACCGAGGAATGAAGAGCTGTCTCAGAAAAGTATTTTTCAGTGGTTCAGACCTACCATCAGTTGGCAGCATCAGCCCTGAACAGAGAACTGAACTGCAAATTCTTTGCCTTTCCTCAGTCTGAAATTGCTGCAAAATCCCCTACAAAAGCAACAGGGTGGAAAGTATGAATCACTTTTGCCTACAGCAATAATTTAAGAACTTAATTGGTAACAAACATTTCCTTCATTATACATTAGGATAACACTGTGTGTACATCACTATCACAGGTGGAATGATGGACATACTAGGACAGCAGACAGCAGTTAAGCAACACTGAAGATCTCTGCTCCAACCAGCTCCACCTTCAACACCAAAACATGACACAGAGTCTCTGGATCTGGAGAATCTGCAACGTGAATCTTCCTGGGCTGACAGTCTCTAAGGTCAGGGCAGTCCACGTCAGAAAACCTGACACAGGTTTCAGGAAAGTGAAGCCTACAGTGTCACCTCATGGAACTTTGTATGTGGATTCTCTGACCCATGAAAAAGTCTTCTTACTCAGATCAAGAGTCCTTTTAGCTTGCTGCTGCCCAATCACCACAAACAACTATTGAAAAAAAAACCCAAACCCAACTTTTTAATCTTTTACACAACTATAGTTGTTTCTTTTGTGGGCATTTTAGGAAAACTGAATTTGTTGCAAGACCACTCAAGTTGACTGAGGTGTTGAAGTCCTGAAGTAACCACTGAAACCAAGCTCTGCTTTTCAAGAGCAGTGAAAGCAGAGCAATAAAGGGAGTCAACATGCCCTGTGATCGCTCAGATGTGAAAATCTGCCCATTGCTCATAAGCCCCTTATTGTATATAAGGAGGATAATCCTCTGTGTAAAGGTTTGTTGCCATGTTTTGAAATATCTTGCTTAGTCTTTATCTGTAACGCTGAGATACAACTCTTTCAAGACTGGCATAACCTAAGAGCAATTTTGCTTGGGTTTGGCCTGCGTTCACCGGTCTGAGTGTGAGTCAAAAGGTAACAAGCTTGGGGAGATGCTACTACTAAAACAGACAGGCTTTACATCTACGTACAGGGTCACCTGAGATGTCCGTTGCCTTTCAAACAAGGCTGATCATAGGGAAAAGGGCCCATGTTGGCAGGGTGAACCACATGGGAAAAGATGGGACGTAAATCCAGAAATCCTTATTCAAAGCTGATTCAAGCAGCTCAGGGTGACTTGGGCAGCTCTTATTGAGGTTATGGAGCAACAGCTTAGCCAGAACTCCTCTCTACACCAATTATAACTCAGCAGAACCATTTTATATGTGAAGAAATGGGTAAGTATGACTAAAAGAGCTGGAGCTAGGCTTGACCAAGACAAGTTTGAAGATCCTTTGTTAGCCAAATCCCAGTAGTATGAAATCTGAAGCTTGAATTAAGCAAGTCTACTAGACTAGTGCACAATATTAGGAAATATGGACTGCCACCTCAGGTGCCTGCACAGATCTGTGCTGTACTGAAAACACAGAACAAAGTTCATCACCAACCAGAAGGACTGCAGTACACAGACGAGCTTTTGCCTAGAATTCTAGTAATCATTATCTGGCTTTCATCCAGGGCAAACGCATGGTATGTCAGCTCTGATGGAAAATACTAAGTTCATAAAAAACCCCCAGTGTGAACATAGACCACATGGAAGAGAGCTGCAACATACTTTACCTCCTACCCCTCCCCCACGCCCCAAAAAATCCACTTCCAGACCTAGTCATATAAGGCACTACTAATACTGTGCTAGAATGAATATTTAAAGATGCTTCATATTCTATACTCCTAAACCTCAGATATTTGAAATGGTTTACATTGGCAACTTTTAATCCTTCCAACAACATAAGGGGAAAGTTCTCATGCTCGGTCCAAGTTAGACTACATAAACGCTGATTTGATATTTGAACTCAGATGAAAGCAAAGGTCTTACCTGTACCTTGCACTGATCTGAGAGCCACTAGTCATTTCTCGTTCCCCTAGGGATAGACAGCTTACAATGTTTCCCAGATTTAATTCAGTAATTACTCATTGACCAGCAAGATGACAGAGCTAACAAGCTTGCTCACCTTCTTCCAAGGTTCATCTTGTATTTGTTGAATGATCAGATCTATTATTTAATATTCTGAATAAAGTTTGAGATACTATCAACCCCCACCAGATTAGTATACAGCAGCACAGAGTATGTTGCCTAAGCGTAGACAACACCATGCATTAAGGTTGTTAAAAGACAGATACTGTGAGAAGCAAAGCTTGATACTGCAGGTATTTTGTTTTTAAAAATGCTTTGATCCTACTGCTCTTAAAATAATTTAGGAGATAATGCAAGGCTGACTTCACAAAATTAGGAAGCTGGAAGTTCTCCCATTTAATTAGGTGATGCCAAGAATGCAGTAACTAAGTAAGTGTATAGTATCAATGTGCCACAATTAAATGCCTTGGACCACTCTAAACCAGCAGCTAGTTTAGTTCAACTGGGACACTGCTCAGAACCAAGTGGAAAATTTTTACCATGGTGATCAAAATTTATAGTGTAAATGCAAACTGGTGCAAAGACAACTTTCCTGTCACTTTTCATGGATTTGTGTTTTGCTCCTTCTCTCAAGAGGTGCCAGAACACCTCATCTGCCAGCTAGCCTGAGGAAAAACAATGGAGCACAGAAACAGCTCTGGGGAAGTTTGAACCAAGTGAAGGAACAAGGCTAGCAGTGTAGCCTTTCACATTTAATCTCTGTATCCTTTGATCTTTCAAAGATATACCTCATTAATTTTAACAATCAAGTGACACTCCTACATATATATATATAAGCAAATAAAATGTTTGACTTGAAGTCATTGTTTGAAGGGTCCTATGGGATATTTCATTACCAGAAGAAACACAAGGTGGCTGAATGACAAGATGGCGTCTTCCAGGTATCCTAGTGAGCAAGATAATAAATGCAGGCAACAGTTTGACAGTTAAAGTTGTTATCTTTAATGAAATTACTTTGGAAATAGCATCGATTTCCATGACACCAACATTTTGGGAGTCCCATAAAATGCAGAGTTACATTCCAATGCCAGTACTACAGGCAGATCTCCTCTCACATGGCAAATAGGATCAAGAAAGCAACCATCAAACAGAAGAGACCCATAGCTTCAGACAGGGCGAATCCCAGGATAGCATATGAGAACAGCTGCTGCTTCAGAGAAGGATTTCTAAAAGAAAGCGAAGGTGTAAGACCTTTTTATCTATACAATTAAGATGCTTTTCGTACAGTTTAATGCACCTGACAGATTCAGAACCTCATACTTCCTTGCCACAGATTCCATAACAGGAAAATCCAATAAATCAAGTAATTTTTAGTAAGGAATTCACTGAATACAAATGACTTGGCAATTAAGACTAGATTCAGGTTATGCAGATTGTCTATGGCTTTTCCAAACAACAGTTTTTGTGACTACATTCATACATGCTTTTGAATCTGACTTCTCCATATCCTCCCATGCAGGAACCATCAGTACTGTGCTTTATAAATTTATTTCACATCTGTGGCATTATAACTATATTCCAGGGAAGTTTGTGTATAACATTTTAAGTAGCTCTCAAATACAGGAACTGAGACCACTTAGAGCAAAAAATGAAATACACAGCAGTTTGTTGCAAAAATGCAATGAATTATCTCTCCAAGAAGTGTGGGGGAGAGAGAAAAAAAAACTTCAGCATAATACCATGAAGTAATATTCTGCAATCTTATTGCCATGTTCATGCCAAATTCAAAAAAGACAACATCAGTTTTGTACTGAAAACATGTTTCTTCAAGTGGAAAGTGCACTTCCTTCTTTTCAGTAGGGCTTGAAAATCTTTAAATGAGACACAATTAAGTCTGAACTGGTTGAAAGAGTAATGAAGAACATGAAACCTTCAGTAAAGCTTTTTAATGCCTGCATCAGTTCTGCTCTTCCATGATACCATATGAACTATGCCTACTACAGGAACTTCATAAATTTAGCTGGAAGAAGTTCATCCCTGCTATAAAATCCCCACCCTCACCCCCTTCAGATTTCTAGAAGGAATGATTACTCATTCAATAATTACATATTCTGAGATGCAAAGCTGAACATGTTAGAAAAATGAATTAAGCATCCATTTCTAAATAACAACCCTGACTATTAAGTCTAAAGCATACAAGCTCACACTACTTATTATCAGTTTTCATACAGTTTCTCCCCAAGACTTCTCCCCTCTCACATTGGAAAAGATCCAGGCTAGATTTTTAATGCAGTTCTGGAACTGAATGCCAAAACATTGGATTTCAGCAACTGAAACACTGACCAAGTCTAATGACCTCATTTCTTCATGTCTCTTCTCCAGGTAGAATGTACAAAGTTCTGAATTTAAGAATACAGCCATCCTAATCAATATACTACACTTTCGTATGATTCTATTTAGCCGTGTTTATAATTAATAGCAATTATTAACAGACTTTATTACAGTGCCATCACCCTTACTATGACTTAGCTTATCTGGGGGTGCTGTCTCAAGATACATCTGTATGTAAGTTGAGAGTTTTTTAAGAGAGAGAGTGATTACCTGGCATAACCAATGATTAGACTACCGAAGACTGTTCCAATACCAGCACCAGAACCAGCCACACCTACTGTGGCAGCACCAGCACCAATAAATTTGGCAGCAGTGTCAATGTCCCTGCTGACAGCACTAGTCTGGAATTCTCTAAGTGCTAGCCGGGAGACAGTATTTTGCGCCCCATTAAGTGTTGAGTTGCCCTAAGAAAACAAAACATGAAAAAGCATTATATTCAGACACAGACCATTTCCTATGACCATTTTGATAGTACTCTCCAGTTTTAAAAGTTGTGCTAGATCCAAGTCTAGCTCCTCTTCCAAGTGATGAGACCATAACTAAGAGTTAAAGACTCAAGAACATTACCTGTTCCACCTGAAAGCAACCAACTTTAAATATAAAAGACTTCTCAGCAAGACAGCAACAAGTATTATTAGGTGTTTGACTTAAAGCAACTTTCAAACTATAAATATTTGTGTTAGTAGAAGTGAACTCTAGGTTGAGGACATTTAGGCTCACCAGGTAATTTAGGAAGATACAGAATTTTGTTTATAAGGTACCTCTCCAGTCTTGACCTCTGGCCTAGACAACACAGATGCTGAAATTGGTCTGTACAAGATTCTTGATCCAGCACGGATCTGAAAGAGGAAGAAAAAAGCTCTAAAAAAAGAAACATTTGAGCACAGCTGTTCCCATACAATAGTCTGTAAGATTATAAGGCTATTATCTACAAAGCCATTTGTCTTACTTGAAAGACAGCAATCTTTGCATAGCTGGATATACAATAAACAATACAGAAGCAAACACGGCCATGCAATGTGATGACACTGTTTTCAGGAGATGTTATTGCAAATAGCAACATCCTTCAATGAACCTGTACATGCATTATACTGACAGAAAATGTGCCAAAACAGCAGACAGACCAGCAGGCAGTGATATACCTTTTGAAAAGAAAAAGTAAACGCCATCGAAATGAATTCCAAAGCTGTCAAATGCACATACATAACCTAGACTTTTAAATCTAGTGAGCCATAAATGAATGAATCCTGTTTCACAAGCGGCCTGCATGTGTCCTTGGGCTCCCAGCAGTCTAAGGTCATATCGGCTCTTGCACAAAGCTGTTCCTGCAGGGGAAACCTGTGCCTGCACCATGCAAAACGAGACGTTCTGCAGGCCAGAAAGGACGTTTTGAAGGAGGACAGTCGTTTGCCTCTGCAAGGGCAAAAAATCCGGGCCTTGTGCAGGACAAGCAACAGGCTGGAGTTTGACCTACAGCAAGGAGCTGAGCGCGCCAGGCCCAGGAGCTCCCCGCTACACTACGCTGTCCCGTCCCCGCTCGAACGGGAAGGGCCCCGGCCCCGGCCAAGGAGGCGGGAAGTAGAACCCGGCCCCGCCGCGGCTCGCCGCGCACCCCCGCACCCCGCCCCGACCCTTCCCGCCGGGACGGGCAGCCCTCGGTACGGGCCCGCGCCGGGGGTGCTCAGAGGCCCGTCCGACCCCCGGGCGCCCCGCCCCCGCCGCCGCCCCCGCCGCGGCCCGGGACGCAGCCGGCGAGGAGCCCCAGGCGTCCCCCGCGGGCCCCCACTCACCAGAGAGGGGGAGGCGGCGAGCTTGGCGCAGGCGAACATCTTCGCGGGCGGCGTCCCGGGGTCCACAGTCCGGTGTCTCTGTGGAGACAGGGAGAGGGTGAGGTGACGGCGGGCGGGGGCGGCGATGGGGGCGGATGGCGAGAAGGGCACCGCCGCTCACCGACTCCGGCTGCCGCACCTCACGGCCGATGGGCTGGGGCGTCTCTGCGCAGACGCGGCGGGGCCGGCGGCGGGCGCCCGGATGCAGCGCGGCGGAAGGGGGCGGGGTACGGCGCCAAGGTCACTTTGTACACGCTCCATTGGCAGCGGCGGGCGTTGCGCGCGTCGCTCCGCCCTGCCCCGCCGCGCGCAGCCGCCGTCGCGCTGCTCCCGCCTCACTGCTGGCGTCGGCGGTGACGCGGGGGTCGGTGGCCCACAGGACCGTTGGTGCGACCGTTAGGGCCGTTAGCCAGGGCCGTTAGCCAGGGCCGCGCTCCACACAGCAGAGCCAGCCCAGCGGCCTCGCCGCCACTGTAACCCCGCATTTGGGAGGGCAGCGGGGTCGCTTCGCCCCGGCGTGGGGAGAGGCCGCTCGTGGGCGGGGCTTGACGCCACAGCAGCGCGTAATCAGCGCGGGGCGGGCGGCGCGGGGAAGCCGCCCCGGCCTGGGGTGGGAGGGCAGGGCAGAGCAGGGCAGGCCCCGCCGCCCGGCCGCTTTAGTGGCAGGCCGGGACCGCTCCTCCCGTCAGAGCGCGCAAACTGCAGGAGCGCAGCCAGCGCGCCTCGGGTGCCCCCGGGCCAGGAGCCGCCGGCAGGAAACGGGGGCGCGTGCGAGGAGCCTTGGAAGTGTTCAAGAAGTCCGTACTGTTTAATCAGTCGGTTTTGCATGATGAGCGGTCTCACGCCCAAGTGGCGAGAAAGTCCGTTTTAGACAAGCTTAATCAAAACAAGATTATAATTACTGACCTGAGCATGTGTTCCCGAGATCCCACTTTAATCGCTTGCACGTTCTTCCACGTTTTTTAATTGGTGTGTGGGATCATGACTTTAATGGTCATTTACCACTGTTAAGAGTGCTGGTGCCTACTATGAAAAATGCAGGAAAACCCACAATTTGGGTAAAACACTGGGAAACATATATTTAAGTTGTGGCAAAATTTTTAATCTGTGCCATAAAAATAAATTTAAAAATAGGCTGTGTCCTGCACCCTGTCTCTGAAAGGGTGAGTCTTCCAAGTTAGCTGCTGGCTCTTGCAAACTTAGACGGACCGCTGATGTTGCTGTCACTGATTAAACCACAGGTGCCACATAGCTGAGACATGCTCCGTATCAGCAGCTTGAGCACCCGTCAACAAACACTATCAATAGGCACTTCCAGCAAATAAGTATCAATGGCAAAATCCTTTAATGCTTAGGCAGAACTTTTCCCTTCAAAAAAAATTTCCCTCTACGTGCTATTGCGGCAATAAATACTTCCAGCACCATGAATAAAACCATGCTGTACTGGTGGAATGACTTAAATGTAACATGTTGCTGTACACGAACAGTAAAAATACACCATTTATGAAGAAGCATACTTCCCTTAAGAAGTGTAGCGGTGAGAAGGCCATTTGCAACAAAGAAATTTGCTTGTTCATGGAAGGAAGCACAGCAGTTAGAGACATGTTTTCTTCTTGGGAACCTAGTGGCGTGGACCTCCAGGCGTGAAATGGATCTTCCCACAGCTCTCCTGAATGGAGAAGAAAATGGACGTTACACTCCTGTATATGCACAGCACAAAGTCATGCGGATTCAAAAAAGTGTTAAATGGAAGCATTAATCTTTCACGAAGAAAGTGCCCTCTTCTGTTGCCATTCCTACCCTGGAATGTTTTGCAAAAAATGCATTCACAAGCTGTTTGATCTGAACAACGTCAAAACCATCATTAAACCCTCGTTTATTTGTTGCTCTTAAGGCATAACAGCTGATATGATATTTTACATGCAACTCAGCTCTTGCTTTCAGGAGGAGTTAGAAGAGCAGTTATTGATCTCTGGGGACCACGTTCAGTTTAATTCAAGCAGATCTTAATAAAAAAAGACTTCTGTGCATCTCACCCCGTTTCCTACCTGCTTGGCCTGCTGCTAGGTCCCCAGGGAAGTGCATTGGTGCACTAAAGGGCAGTGTAATTTCTAATTGCTCAGCACATTTCTGAAAGTCTATGCTACAGGGAATTTTATATTAAACTCCCCAAATCTCTTTGAAGAGAGTCCCAGTTTTCCAACTGTCTCTCCCAGACAGGACCAGCTATGCATATGGCAGTAGCCAAGGCTGCCAGAGGAGGTTTCCTTCCCATTTTGCCTTGACAAAGAAGATAGAGTGCAGCTGTTGGAGCAGTATGTGGTGCCTAAAGAGCTGCTCCACTCCTCTCCCACAGCTCCCTGCTGCTGAGCCAGGTTTGTGTCAGGGCAGTAAGAACAGCAAGTAACCACTAGCTGTGGTTCACTAGTGTGGCCTTCTCCTTCCAAAAAGGAAAGAGAAAGATCATCCCAGGTTTCCCGAGCCTTCTGGGACTTCCCCTGAAACCATAAAGATTTTCCTGGTCATTTTGTCCTTATTTTTAGAAATGCAACAGTATATTTCATCTTCACTGCTGAGCAGCTCATTTCCTAGAGACACTGTGTAGTGGATCAGTCCTACAAAGTGACATGCAGTTTTACTTTGCAACCCTGAAATGAATTGGTATCTACACATATCAGACTCCAATTGTTACAACACGAGTAGCAGCAGAACGGATATTGCATACAAATGGCATTTTTATGGTGACTTCTTAAAGAGCTCTATCAAGCCTTTATACCTGTCCCGTTTTTCATCCAGAAATCAGGTAATAAGGAAACTGGGCACAGTACCTATAAATTGGCATGTCCGTCTGGTAGGTATGGCCTGGTTTTCCTCCAGGTACAGTCAAATTTTGGCAACTGCAGAGTGGTTCAATTGAACAAGTAAAACCCTCTACAATGTGGAATAAATTGGTATGTCCAGAGTGTTTTGCACCAAAGGGTCCATCAGAATTCAACATTTATTATTAAAAACCTATAAAAGATGAATGTCTGTTCTGCATTTGCTGAAGGAGAAATTGTGGCTAGTCAGGATAAATCCCATTGTCCAAAGCCTAAACAAAAAGTTCTTCTAGATCGAAACCTGCTCCTTCAGGTTAAATTTTATCTCCAAGCAGGGGATTATTACCACAAAGCATGTCACATACTCACACTAGTCTTTTTTTTTTTAAAATCTGTTTTGAGGAGGAGATGTGTCTGGAAAACCAATATATTCCAATAACCCTTAATTGTTGGAAGAGCCCTAAAGGATGAAATTGGATCAAAGGTCTCCTGAGATTGTCCTAGTGTGTGTGAAATGTTTTAAAACATCAAGTGGTATTATTACCTCAGGGTTAGCTCTCTAGAACTTCCAGATTTATGATGTACTTTGCAGGGCATTGATTGATATTGATTTACAAAGTCAGGGTTTTTCAGTGTTTCTCACAGCCTGGGCCATGTTTTAGTTCAGAGAGTATCCTGCAGTCCTACCTCTTCCATTCACAACTGCGTGGCTGAATCTTCCCATTCAGGACTGCATAGGTCCTCTCTGGTAACTGGAGCAATGGCTTGTGGAAAGAAAGTATGTAGAGCAGAATTAACACGCTTCAGAATATTTAAACCAATTTTGCTCTGGGAAGAAGGAGTGTAACCGTTATTAGATGGCTCTGCTTTAAGTGGAAATTCTCTTGGTAACACATCCTTAATACCTGTTTACCTTATTGATTATTAGTAGTTGGCAATTCTTGGCTTAAGTAATGGGAGTTTTAGTTGCTGAGTTTGCTGGATTGGAAGTGATGCTTTATAGGAAAGCAGATGATAAAGGTTTTTCCTTATCATTGCAAACTTCTCTTTTACAGGGGAAAGGGTGAATCTGTTTCCTGAGCCATCTTTGTCCCCCGGAGTACTTACCCAAGCTATATTTAGCTAAAATTAGTTTTCTTTTAGCCTCAACAGCTCCTTTTAGTAGAGAGCTGAAGGCAATTAACAAGTAGGGCTAATTTAGGCTGTAGAGCATTCTGCTCAACAGTCCATTGATTGTTTTAACACCTCAGTCCTAGAAACGGATGGCATTAACCACAAACATTGTACTATGTTCATACTTAGCAAATTCTGAAAGTGTGCTAATACTGTTGAGACCATTGACGCAATTTGAATCAAAAATCATGATAATCCTTGTCATGTAATTGTTGGGTCTCTAAGATTTGCTTTAAATGGCACAATGCTTAGATACGTAGGGTCTGCTACTACCATAGCCATTATGCATCTAAATGGGATGTTGTCAAAAGGAAAACCATTCTGCTACAGCAGAAATTCCACATGGAAACAAGGGGTCCTCACCTTCATCCTGGCTGCTGGATTCTGGCAGAAAGCGAGATCAAGGCTCCATGGCAGCCTTGCCAGAAAAGACTGGTAGAGTGGCTCTCCCTCTGGGTAACAAGCCCTATTGACCAGCATTTGGGTTCTGCTGATTAGCTTCAGGATGCTGTACAACAGTGTAAATATGTAAAAATACAGCCACTTTTTTGAAAAACCCAGTATGTCACAAGGTGGAAGATGATCCTGAATTTTTAAAATTCATTTCATAGGTCAGCCAAAATTATAAATTGTCTAAAAAGTTCTGATTCCATATTTTAATGACTTTTTATTTGTATTTGCAATATAACACAAAGTGAAAGGAAATGTTAGGTTCATAAATAATTTCACTTTATGCTTTGTATCTGTTACACTGTGTGTGTCAGGATCGCCACCCTCAGAGTGAGCTTTCATGTATTTAAAAATCATTATTATGAATCTACCCAGTATTTTTTTGGAAATTGATTTTTGAGGAAAAGCAATAATAAAACAAACCACTGATGTTTAATCAAAGTAATTATTATAAATACACAGAAAGTTCAGAACCTTTGGAATGAAAGTACCTCTTCATGCATTACTTTAGAACATAAACTCCCTTAACTAAGTTACCTTAGATGACTCACGTATTTCCCAAGGCTGGTTCAGGCTTCCTCTTTGCTATGTTGCAAAAACCAGCTGATACCTGAAATGGTCAGTCAGTTGCCCGGGTAACACACACACAGATTTCTAGTTTACAGATAATCACTGGTTTAAATGAAAATAAATTTAGCAATGCTTTTTATTCCTACTAGTAGTATTAAACACCTTTTTAGCAGGACACGAAGTTCAGCTGTAAATTGACAGTGTTAGCTGCACTGGTTAGAACCCAACGTCAGCAACCCAATTACACCCCCTTTCATATTATACACTTTCCAGAGAACAGCACAGACAGTCAAGAATTTGGCCATATTAGAGCCAGTGTCTCCAAAAGTATCCATAAATTTTCGTTGCTGAAGTTGAAGAAACCCAAAACAGAGGGATATTTTGTTAGTGGGCTCTTCTGAAAGTACAGGCTTTTTGTGCAGGTGAATTGCAATGCCAGATTCTTGGGTTTTATACAATAGTACCTACGCTATTTCTGTTAAAGTCTTTGTTCTTCCTGTTTCTCAGAATCATGTAAATGATCCTAGGCAGGTCTTTTGGGGCAATGTATTTTGGCTGTTAACATTCTGAAAAGAGAAGTAGGAAAGGTAGCTGTCCAGTGCTCAGAAAAGATAGGAATTACTAATTTTACTTGCTAATAATTACTGCTAAATACTGCTAAATAATAAATAATTACTACTAAAATCTATGGAGATTAAATCGGTGTTCTTTTATGGCTATTTGTGTCATGTAAAGAGCAAAAGCAGGGTAGACATGTATTTGCTAGGATTGTGGCAGACGGATTTTTTCTTCCTCCACCCTCTCCACAGAGAGTATATTTCCAGTTTATAATCCCTGGTGGGAGAGGAGATGGGACTATAGCCCATTAATACATGCAAGAGTCATTTGCTTAATTGTAAATAACGTACCTTCCAACTATGAGTTTAATTTCTCATACACTTGCAAATTGCTCTGGGATCACTGCCTGAAAGGCCCTGTGTAAATGAAGGCTATTCTTTATCGTCCAAAAGCTCTTCAGTCTGAACCATTTAGCAGAAAACCTGTGGAATCATTTTGACTCCCGTGTACAGGTTCTGCCCTCTGGGACCTGGTGCCAGTCTGGATCCAGAGAAACAGTTGTTCTAATTCAGCTGACTACTGTCATGCTTTGTGTGGCTCAGATGAGCTATTTTTATAATTATAATTAATTTTGTTCATAGTTACAAAAGAGGTGGTATATTCTTGTATTCCATACCTAAAGTACAGAAACTCTGGACAGCCTGCCATGTCTAAATTCTTGGAAAGGACTCTGTCCCTGATATTCAGACTTGATGAACATACTGGTTCTCTGGCATGACTGCATTCACTTCCATCTGTTGTGCTGGCATTGTTCCCACTCAGCATTATCTATGCCAATTTCAACAGGGCATAGGTGCTAACCAAACATGGTTTTAGAGGGACAGCTTTCATAACACAGCAAGTGCCATCTCTTTTGCCAGGAGATCCTGCTGTTTGCAAATAATTCCAGCTTAAGGCCACATGCTTCATTACATGGGATCACATCTGTAGATGCTTGTGGGCATTATAAAAAAATCAACAAATGTCTACCGTATTTCTCTTTCAGTTTGGCTCAGTGCTTGGAATTTTGCACTTGGAGAATGAATGCTCTGCACCTTGTTAACAGGGAGCACCATAGGCTGTTATATGCTCTGAGCAGTCTTAACAGGTTTCTGCATCAAAGCTGGGGCAACAAACTGCAGAAGTTTATCAGAGCTGCGCTGCTTTTTCAGGTAGCCCTTGATTGCTTTGTGTCTGTGGTATATTCTGAGGAGAGAATGATAGAACATTGCCTTCTTGCACCACAGCTTTTGCCTTTCCAGATTCTGAACAGATTTGTGTATAAGGCATATTCTGTCCCCCACCCAGGTGTAAAGTGGCATATATGTACAGCAAAATTAACACAGCTTATTAAACTTAATAGTCTATATAATGCGCTATATAAGATACATATTATAATAATATATGTATAGCATTAGTATCGTATTAATATATTGTAGCTGCACTTGACTCCTGTTTTGTGCCACTGAACAGATTACTTGTTTTAGCAGAATTACTCTGTACTGTACAGGGCTAGAAATGGCTTAGGGAAGAGCAAAACCTGTTCATGAGCCTCACCTGGACAGACAGCTACACTCAAATTTAACATATAATTTTGTAGTTAAACAAAAGACTATTTTGCCCACAATATTTCTCCAAAAAGAATATTTGGAATAAAATAAGATTCAGGGCAGATAATTCCCAGCCATACATTTCCATTCAGGATTACTGACTTTTAGGCATTTTGCCATCCAGCCAGGATCTGTGGAAAAGAAAACAAAAACCGTAATCCCCTTGACACCCGTAGTGTTTTTTACAGTAGAATGCTTGCAGTATAGCACTAGGAAAAAACATGTTCACACGCCCTATATACAAATGTGTTTTTGCAAATCATGAAAAATATTTTCAGTGTTTTCTTTACTAGCAAAGCACCTAAGGCTGTTTTTAGTTATATTTTACATCTCCCTGAAAGAATATTGAATTTAAGTATGTGCAGAAGAGTCAAGTTTTTGAAGGCCCTAGCGCTTTCAAGGATGGAGAGTGACAAGTAGACACATGAATATATTGGAAAATTCTGTTGAGAATCAAGGCTTAAAATTACCAAACATTTGTACTGACTGTATATTGCAGAGTAGTAATGTGTACATGTCTGTTCATTTTTGTTGTTGTTTAGTGTAGAAATCAGGTACAGTTGACAAGATTTCATAGGCTTTGAAGCATACTTAATGTGCTTCTATGCTATTGAAAAGTCAAACTTCAAAATACTGTGTTGAGCTCAAGAAACAAAAATAACTAGTTTCATTTCACAGTACATTACTGCATCAGTTGTTCCTAATATTTACCTCCTCTCACCCGTCTTCTGTCCTTAGCCTTGAACCTGACCTTCGGGACTGTTAGCACTGATTTGTTTTCCATACCACTTGGATTCAGAGATACTCTTTTTCCTTTTTCTTTTTTTTTCCTTTCCCCTGGCTCCTAAAAGTAGGCCCTCATGATAACAGTATTCCTTGAAAATCACTTCTCTGTCAGGGAAGGGGAACAGAGTGGCAGGAGAGCTGTATGTTATTAGTGCCACAGAATGAAAAACCTTGGGCCAGATGCTTGAGTGACCAGGGGATTTCCAACCCAGTAGCTCTTGAGGGGTGAGAAGGTTCTACTCCAGCACAGTCAGACCATGTCGGGGCTGTTGCAGTTTTGAGCTGCATTTTGATTGTTCCTTACCAGTCACAACAGCAGAGTTATAAGGTTTTAGTCTAGCTGCCTGGTAAGAGTCTCAGCCATGAGATGTTGCAGTGAGCAGCCAGTCCATTATCTCTCTATCCAAACCTCAAATAAAATATCGGCTGTGGTACACTTGTTACGGAACACCTAACAACAGCATAGCCAGGGCAGCGAGCAGAGTAGCGGTAAAAAGTGACCTGTGTTTGTTCAGGCATCTTGGAAGCTTTGGCTCATTGAAACTGCTATCTCAAGAACACCAATAATTAAAGATACATATCCTAGCTGATTTGAAAAAGCCATAGCTGGATTGTTCTGATTCACAGCTGCATTGTTTTTTTAATGCCTCTAAAATGTCTAACAGTGTGTATAAATAGTGACATCCAGTGTTCAGTTAGATCAACCACAGGTCTGTGTTCTGTAAGGTCATTCAACCAAAAGATTTATTACAGACCTTATTTAAAATGCTTGTGTAAAGATAGTAGGCTAATTTGAATATTAACTACCTGCCAACTTCAACACACCTCCACAATAAAAATTTCCTTCCTGACTTGTTGGGGAACAAGAACGGTGTGGCTCTTGTATATGCTTTAACTTGCTTTTTTTATGACAGCAATTGTCTGATTATTCCCAGGTGTTCTTGATTTCTTCTTTCTCTGCTCCTGTTGCTATGAATGTGGCCATTAGGGCAGCAGTCATAAAGGATGTGTTCACCACTTCCTTCTCTGTCTGTCTCTTAACATAGCCACAAGTCCACCGTCTTCTATCCACATTAATTCCCTGAGGTATCCACACAGTATTTGTGTTGACTGCCTTAATTTTGATCTTCTCTAATCATTCCCTGCCAGATGGCAGTTAAAGTTTAATGGTCCCTGTAAAAATAGTTCCCTTTCTTCTTTTAATCAGTCATGTGTGTTTGCTTAGCTAACTGTTAGATGTTCAGAAAGCATGAAGGGACCACCAACACAATTACTTCAAAATACACATCCGTATCGTGATTTCAGTGTTTTGTAAAGTAAAGGGTTATGGGGTAAGCAAGTTTCCTGGAAATTAGCGTGGGCTACACAAACTTAAATTTTCTGTGTTTCTTTAGGTATATTAGAAAGATAAAAGTAATAATTTATGACATTTCATATAATCAAATGTAGGTTATTTTTAGTATCTTCTAGGCCCCAATGTTTGTGTATGCTATGCTAGAAAGTGTACGAGTATTATGCTTTTAGGGATGAAATGAGCAATACACTTAAGAAGATGCTTAACTTTAAGCACGTGTATGGCTAACGATAGATAATACAGCCTTGAGCAAGGTACTTCGGCATATGCTTAATGTTCCACTGGTTATTTACCTTCTCGCATGTTTAAGAATACATATTGACACCTAATGACACAGAACCTAAAATTCTCCAGTGTTTACTTGATTGAAGTTTATTAGAGGTTTGAGGGTTTTGCTGAATCAAGAATTAAATTCAATTGCATATTCGTGCTATGCCTAAGTAGCAAATCACTTTAGAGGCAGATTGTTTAAGCTATATCACCTATGGAGTGGGCAGATATTTTTCTATCATTGAGAAATATGGAGAGCCTGGGAGAGTCATAGTCTAATCCAGCTCACAGTGCTGCCAGAGAAAAGATTGCTGTGGAATTAAATGGAGGCTGGATCAGGCCCTGAATGCCTTGCCTAGAGCCATACAGGAAATATATAGCAGAGTCACTAACAGAACCCAGATCTCCTGATTCAAATTAGACTTCTTTTGTATCCAACATCTGTGTACACTGCAACTGGTTGTGTCATTGCAGCCTGCGCAGGCTAGATTCTAGATTAAAGCTCGCGTGAGAACCCCTACGCATCACACCCACCTACACATCCCAGTAAGATGGGACTAGCAGAAGTGCAGACCATCCTACATTATTCTCCCTCGTGGACGACTGAGAAAATAGGGATCCTTGTACCTTCTGCCAAAGCGTGTTTTAACAACCATCTCCAAAACAAGTTACCAGATACGACAAAGTATGCACTGCAACAGAACTCCCTACCCCATTTTTTTGCTTTAAACAACAGTGATGGAACTCAATTATACAGAACTTGTGATCACCTTAGTGCTTTTTGATTTTGCTTTGAATGCCTGGGAGTTGGACGATAAGGGGAATTGCTTCAGCTCCAATTTTTCCCGTTATGCCTTAATTAGTGATAAGCGATTTGGTTCTAGCATAGCAGAAATAGCTACGATATTTTGCTTAGGATTTTGACCCGAAGGGAAATTTTTCTGTGCTTCGTCTAGGTATTTTTCCTCAGTTCCTTTTTACATGCAGCTTTTTGGGGTAAGATCTAGGGCAGAGAGCAGAAATGTAGATGGGACTGTTTGTATTATGATAATAACCAGATGACATCATTGAGATCAGGGCCTCAGAATACTGGATGCTGGGAAAAAAATGTAATAAAAGCCAATCCCTGCCCAAAGGAACATCGAGTCTAAATACACAAGATATTTTGTAAATCTGGGACACAGAGAGGTTGATTTGCCCAGCATCAGACTGTGGCAGTTGCTAGTGACTCATTCTTGATCTCTTGTGCCTTAGCCAATGACCTTAACCCCAGCAGCATCCTTCTTCTCTATTTATATTTAATTAAAATGGCAGCAGAGCCCAGCTTTGCTGAAATTACATATGTCTGAGCTGTAAAATCTGTCAGCTGTGGAAAAGTGAATGTACCTTCATTTTTCTCTCCCCTAGTTTCTTCTTCTGTTTCCATATCAGAGAAACATGCACTGATTCCTTCCCTGCTTGGCTAAAGATTGCAAACATATAAATGATCAAAATAGAGCTTGCTGGGCTGATGATGGCTAATAGCAGGTGTCGAAGTGAAGGTGTTCCCCTACGGACACAACCCATCACAGTTGGGCTGATGCCCAGTTCGTAGGAGGGAACATGAATCTTTCAAATGGAAAAGGAGATAAATTGCATCTAAACACTCTAATGATGATAATATAGAGAGGCAGATGTGGTAACTGAGTGCTAGAATCCCTCCATACACTCTTTACTTCTATTATACTATCACATTATATACAATTGACTAATATAAGCCAGATGCAAAAACCGAATGTTGTTTGAGTTTATCCTCTAGACTTCTCCAGATTTGTGCACCTTATAGAAAGAAATACTTTTCACTGGCAAACTGACACAAAGGTCATTTTTATAAGCTCATATGAGGAATGCGTTGGAAAGTGCTCACTGGCATTTGTTTCAGCTGCACAGCTTTTGTTAACACACTCGCACTGTAAAAATTGAGATGACTGCAGCTCAGAAATCCTGATTCTAGGCAGGGGATTTTGTTTCCTTGCCCCTAGCGTAGCCACTTGCACCTTGCAAAGAGGATGCCATGCAAAGACTTGTAATTCAGAAGTGGTTTGGATCCACTTAAATATAAGTGACACGATGATTTCACAAGGTGAAAGGCAGCAGAGGAGGATATGCAGAGCACTGCCAAGTGAGTCTAAGCGTGGAGAATATGTAAGAACCACACAGAACATTTATACACCTGATATACTCTATGCCAGTTGTTAAGGCAGAAAGCCAAAGGTAATGAGCACTGTGAGAATTATGAGAGCTCCTTTTTGGCCCAGGTTCTTGCCTGTAATTGAAGCACTATCCTCTACTGATCCGTCAGGTGCTATCAGAATGATTTTATCCAGGCTTCAAGGGAGAATCAATCCCTAAAGACTGGAGGAAATTTTCTTTACATTATAGCTCTGTGCTAGAAGCAAGCTATGGACATGACTCATGAGTATTCTTAATAGTTTTCAAAGAAAGTGGAATTCCTAAGTGAGGTTTTGATTTTAATTTAGGAAGTGATTTTTATGTGTGCTGCAAGATGAATAAAAAGCCGTATGTATGTTTATGTATTTATGTTATTAGAACCTGTCACAAAGTGTATATTAAATTGTCTTTATTACATTTATTAGAATTTATATTTAAAAATATTTCTATACAGCATTAGAAAAAATAAGGCCAGTAATAGCCATCCAGCCATCCATCAGTCTGTACTCTCCATCAGTTTTAACAACAGGCTATTTCTTTTTCTTTAACCAGCTTCTAATGTATTCACAGAGAAGGGGTGATTATAAGACATTCTAATCTTATTCTGGAATAATAGATTTTAGGGTTTTTTTATCCTAGTGAGCTCCTCACCTACAATACTGAATTTCAAGGAGTTGGTGGCAACTCTGTGGTTCTGAAAATTTCTTTCTATTTCTCTGTCATTTTCCAGCCTTGAAATCTTTTTTTAAAGGATAATCTATACTTGAGAAAGTAGTCAGACTGAGAAATCAAAGACTAACTAACTTGGCAATCTCATTAAGGTGCACATAGTAGTCAGCTTTCCTCGCCTTCCACATTCTGTCTTCCTTTGTATGTTTTCACTTCAGTCACAAACTGTTTAGGACCAACACTTGCTTTTGCTTTTGGCAGGGGACCTGGGACAATTGTGTGCTGCCTAAATAATAAAATCTGTTTATTAATCTATTCATTTTATCGTTTGGGTATAGGGCATCTGATTTCTGATGCATCCTTCAGAAATGTCCACTCGGGGAAAACATTCCAAAACTTCTAAAGATAAGGTAGTAATTCTGGGAAGCACTGAATGTACAATTGACAAATCAGAAAGATAAGGAAAATAATGATTGGAGCTGTGGAGAGCATGCAGGCTTACAGAAAACTATAACGCAAAAATACTTTGCTGATAGTTGCATTTACACTTTTTTTTCCCTGGGAGTTCAGTGATGTAGTATAATGAAAGGGAGGAACTGTTAATTTAATTTGAAACTGGAAATTCAAAACAATAGACTTTACTGCAAATTGGAAACAATGGAAACCCCTGTGATTCAATCACTGAAAACCAGACTGGCCAAACACTACACTTGATTGCATACTTGCAAGGATGAGGCAAACTGCTGCTTATTTGTTACTGCTGGCATTGGCCTGGGAAGACACATATTTAACAAGTAACATTAAACACACTATTTCTGTTACAGGAGAGTGCATATAGTTGCTAGTCAAATTATAGGAAGGATCTCCTTTGGCTATTCATAACTACTTAAAGACATCACATAATTTATGTCTCTGTTTATCAGTAATGATTCTTTGAATCATACAAAACCAAGTACACTGGTAGAATTAAAAAACAATCAAAACAAACACACCCACACCCACACCCCAAAAAAAAAGAAAAGAAAAAGGAGATAATACTAAATTATATTTTAACTACCAGTGGAAGTAGACCAACAAGCCTAATATTAAAGAATCTTCTATGCTACCTAGTGTCTTTTTACCTTGTGGTAACAGTAAGGAATAGTTTTATCAGAGTGACATTTGCATTCAGTTGTCATGCAGAAGGCTTTTCTGAGAAACAGAAACCCAAATTATAGTATTAGCTGAGAGAAATACAGCAAAGCAAATCCATCTTTCTCAGAAGAAACAACGTTAAAGAAAAATGCATAGCTGTATAGTGTATGACTGCTTCTGTCAGAGTTCATAAGTGGAAGTTACACTGATATATTAAACTGGCAACTTACCCCCTTCGATTATACTGTATCTACCTAAATCATGAGGAAAGCATAAGAGCATTAAAGAACTGCTTTTGCACCTGTTATCCTTATATTACGCTTTGCATTTTTACTGCTTAGCAGAAACTGTTGGTGTTTAAAAGTCTTCACCAAATGTATCCATCCAGCATGGAAAAAGCTGAAGTCATCAGACTGCGTATCATACAACGGAATTATCTTACATTTAATTACTAGATTTCTAAAGCAATTACTGAATTTGGGCCAGGTGCCTGACTAGAGGGAAGCCAAGTTTTTCTTCCATTTTGAGAAAATAGCCTCCATTGTTTTCTCCATGGAGAAGAGCGTGCACGAAGGGTGTTGCTTAGCATAGGTGGCGACCGGCACGTAGGATGCTGTGCAGGATGCCTGAGCACAGGCAGGCATGGTGCATGTAGGAAGACCTGTCCTGATGGAGCAGGTAGAGGTGCTGGCTGCACTTGCCCTGCAGGCTGTGGGAAAGACTGACACGACAAGCTATCCTTTCTGCAGGAGTTAGAACAGAGCCAGCCTTCCCCTTTTGATTGCATATAACTATTTGTTTCTTTACAGAGGAGTCCATGTCCTTGAATTTCTCTTATTTTTCCAATATGTTCCCATGATAACTTAACACAGAGTAAATATAAAATTTGTTTTTAACTACAAACAGGCATTTAGTGAATGCCAGAAATAACAGACCACTAAAAGTTTGGAAAGAAATAAACAGCAGTTATAGCAGAAGTGTGTTAAACACATTGGCTCATCTAATTTAAAATAGTAAAATGACCAATTTCCAGGTCTGAGTTATTCCCAGAAGAAATACTATTACTTCACTCAGGAAGCATTACTCAGTGGGATTATAGCTGGAAAATTTTCAGCCTTAAGGATTCATCTTCAGAAACATCATTCTTGGAGTGCAAAATATCCTGTACCTCCCAGTCCTAGAATAGTGTTCTGTTAGTAACTCACATTTCTGTATATCACAAACTCATGAGTCATTTTGCTGTTCAAGAACCGTATAAAACGTTAATTTTACATCTGTAAGGGTTGAGTCCAAGGAATTGAGCTTTCATTGAACTGTGGGATTTCCCTACATACTCTTGAAAATCCAGTCTCCAGTATTAAAAAACTTCACTTTTTTTGTCCATGGGAGAAAATTCCATACAGTTACTTATGGCCTCCCCTTTAAGATGTGATAAGGTATCTCCAGACATAAGAACTAAGGTGGCCTCCTACCATCAAGTGGACTGTTCAGTGTGGTGAGGAAAACAAGATGGTTTTATTTATTCATTTACAAAAAATACCCAGAAGACTGGCACTAACTCAAGTGTGCAAACCTGCATGACATAAAGAGTTTTGGGGAACTTTTTCTCCTGGTGTCTTAGACACACTGCAGAAGTTTCTGGCCTGGTGAGATAAACTAATGGATCGACAAAAATACAAACTCTACCTAGCAGGAATTACGGGAAAGCAGTGTCTTATTCCAGAGTGCAATAGGGAAAACACCATGTTCATAGTATTATTTCTTTCTATAACACAAGAAATCAGATTGAGCAAGACTGTGCTAAATTCCACTCATAAATTCTGTGTCGAAAACTGACAGTCTTCAAGCTTTTATTATTTTACTTTAAAACTGATACAGGGCTGGTGGTCTTGAATTGTTGCTGATGAATATTTTCTCCTGGAAAAACATGTGAAGTAACTTTCATTATACTAGAAGTTTAACCTCAGTTAAACTTACTGTTTCTTTAATGTCTGCCATTCTTCTGTTATTGTGAAAATGTGGTGCTTCCTTGGAGGATCACTGCCCACATGGAAATTGCATTGGAATTAGGTTAAAGTGGCTCGTTCTTACAAGAGAAAAAGTCAAGAAACTGGAACTATGCTATAGCTTTCATTGTATTCTTCTCAAAAATACTGTTGCTGCTGCTGCTGGTGGTGTTTTTGTGCTGGAGTACCAATGTAAGAATTGCAAGTTGTTGAGAAGTCCTTCTGTATTTGTCAGAAAATGGTATTTTAATGTTAGTAGCTCAGATCACTAATCTAAGCGTGGCTCCTTATGTACCAGCATGCAACTGTGTAGTCAGCACTCCTATTATCATGTCACTGCTTCCAAGTGTAACCTTGACAGATCACATCCATAAATATCTCTTGAGGTGAAAGTAATTTAGTCATGTAGATCTCTGTATTATTTCAGTCCAAAAAGCTCAGCTTAAATAGAGACTATCAACTGAGTTAAAATGTTTTTGCGGTATGCACTGATGTGAGACCAACAAACCTATTTCATTTAGGTGCTTTAAGTAGACTCAGATCTTTAGTTTTAGCTGTGCTGTTAGATTTTCCTGAAAGCTCCCTTATCCATAAAAAACAAAGAGCTGAAACACATTTTCTTGCGACCTAAAGGCATTTGGCTGTTCGCATGTATCTTCTTCCATTTAGAGAATAATGAGTGGGGAACATACCTTCCTCGTGTCTGAATGATCAAGGCTTACATTGCAATGTGCTTTCCTACATGTGTAAAGGTACAAGCTGTGTGCTAAACACTAAATTCAGACTCAGATTCTTCCTTCAGATGCACATGTAAAACTTTTATAGCAGTCACTGGAAGTTGCATGCACAGATTAAATGCTAAAATAGTACAGCATTGCATCCATTTGTGCTGGCTGAGAATTTTAGTTCAGAGAATTGTCAACAAACTCTAATTCAGTGCTTTAGCTCTTTACCATATTCATATTATAAAATAAGAACTTTCACTCCACTCACATGGTGTTAAACAAGATTTAGTAGGAGATGTGGAGTGGTCTTGGATGGGAAAACATATGAAGGCTATGCGCATACATCTCCTGAGTAAGCTGCTTATTGTTTCACTTACAGTACCCCTGAACAATGCCTGCTGGGAACAGGGTATTGGCCATACATTTGCAGAGTTTTGGGCAGAATCCCTCCTGGATGCTAGTTTGCATCCTGATTTTGATCTAATGGTAACTTCAAAATGAGTATTTTTACATAAGGTAGTATGATTCTTTATAAAAAGAATTATGGTTGAAAATAAATGACATTGCAGTAGCTAGCCCACACTGAGCAAGTCAGATGAAACAGAGCTCAGTTTTACACAAAAATTGTGAATATTAGCTAATTTACACATATAAACTGGGAATATTTTAATTTGTATTATGAAACAGTTCTAAATCTATGCGATTGTAATTTTATTTTTACCTTTCACTACCAGCAGAGGGAGCACCAGCGATGAAGCCGCACAAACTTTGGAGGTTTTGTACACTGATACACTCCACATCTTCCATCAGCCAAATTCTGTCTGCAAACACCCAGGCAAAACTTCCTGTGCTGTCAGCAGAAATGGAGGAAAAATATCTGAGGGTAGGACCGGTCCATGAATATGTTCAAATATTCAAATTTAATTAAAAATAAACTCTTGTCTACCCCCCAATTAAATGAGTAGCATCATATTTACATCTTTGTGGAAAATACATGGCACATGTGAGTGGTATTTGGAATAAGATCTGAGACCTGACTATACAGACCATGGCCATCACATCTTGTAAGCTGAAGGCATGCTCCAAAGATGTTTAGCAACCTCCATTTCTGATATTGCATCTTAAACCACAGTTCTGTGGGAAAACACATTTCAAATATGAAAACTAGTTACTCAAAACCTAGATTTTGAAAGGTGTTGGAATGCATTTCAAAGTTACTATTTGTTGCAGTTGAGTTTCAGAGGCTGTTTAAAAGCGTCGGAATTATTAAATTAGTCCTCAACAGATATTTTAGCATTTTCATTCAGCCCTCAAATCTAGCAGTAAAATGGAACTTCACAGCTGTTGAAAAAACAGATTGGATATAAAGCAGTATGGCTCATCTCCAAAGCTCTAGATTTTCTTTAAAATTTTTGCTGGGGAAAGCAGTATAGAGAATTTCTGTTAAATGACTCCTAATTGGGTCCTAATATGCCAGCAAACATATTAGATGGCTATTTAACATTTTACCCATTCCAGTAGTCATTTTTACCAAATACGAACACCTATATTGTTGTCACTTCATATAAAGTAATGTAAAGCTGCACAAAAAATCTTGTGTCAGCTTCGATTTAAGCTTATTCTCCCATATTTTCTCACAACAGCAAAAGCACTTAATTTGAGAGTTAGGCCAGTGTATATGCCCGACCAACATCACCCTAACAAAGACACTTTAGACTCGATGAAGAGGCTGTGCACATGAAACCTTTTTTCCTTCAACCCCTCTAATGGAAGATACTTTTTCTCACTACAATCTTACACACTTATAAACACAGCCAAAAAAACCCCCTAGCAGCTCAGTTCCTGCAGAACATCTCAGTTCAGTTCATCTCACAGACAGACAGCTAAAATGGAAAACCTATCTACAATCATCAGTGTGACTTTTATTACATTATTTCTAATGAATGTAAAGCAGCGGTAAAACTGGGGAAAATAGCAGTTAAAGATCAAGAGTTTCGCTGGTGGTCTTGCATGAAAAGAAGTGACGGGTCTCAGAGTCTCTGTGGGTTCCCCATCACTATAGTATCACATCTATCTATTGAAGGAAATGCCAAAGGAAGCTTTACTGCAAGTTACTTTAAGCCTGTCTAACCTGCTAAGGATCCAGTTAAAATGGCTGGTGTGGCGACATGGACACATGCTATCTGAAGCATTCACAGCATTGTATAAGTAGATTATACTTAGTCACCAAAATCCATTTCACGTATCCATTCTCTGTTTGCTTACATGTCACTGTCAGTCCTGTAGTATTTACAGAGCAATTGGTGCCAAGAATATGACAAAATTAAATCTTCTTACCTCAGGCGGCATTAGAATAATGAGAAACCACTCTTTGGTATCCAGATCAGCATGGCCCTCCCAGTTACTTATTTGGTTGTGGGCTGGGCATCAATCAAATATTTTTTAGTACCGTCAAAGAAAGAACTCAAACTTTCATATCTTTCCTGACCTGAAAGTTTCTGTGATAAAGGTCAACGTCACCATGTCCAAATGGGTTATTCAGTGTGCTGTACAGCCACATGGGCTAAGCAAAAGTCATAAGGCTTTATTTTGTAAAACAAATACAGTTTTAGCCAGCTTTGAAGAAAGGGCAGAGGATGGATTACCAGTGTAACCGGGTCATGTCTTCTATTTACCACCCTTACAACACCTTACAATTCTTAGGCTAATTAATTAAATGTTCACACTTTCTTGAAACAAAATTCCTGAAAACAGCAGTGCAGTTTGATTTGCAGCATGTGAAATTATTAATTTATATGCATTCGTATTCATAATTCATATTCAAACCCACTGTCATTAATTTTTGTTGTTGGATTCTTTGAAAGGGAATTTGGAGCCTACTTTCGCTGTATATTTAACACATTCAATTTTTCCATGTTGCTATATCTGATTCCTTTTGAAAATTATTTACCATTTTTGTAATTTACCAGCATTATTTACCATGTAGAAAAAGAACCAACAATTTCAGAATTCAGAAGGCTGAGTGGCTCACTGTTGTAACTCAGTGTCATGGTTTAGCCCCAGTCAGCAAGTAAGCACCACACAGCTGCTCCCTCCCTCCCTCCCAGTGTTACGGGGGAGAGAATCAGAAGGATAAAAGTGTGAAACCAGGACACTCAGTAACTTAAATACTGAGTATTTATCTTTCAGATAGCTCTAGTCACTGGATGTTAATGGATTACATGATATTTAGTAACGTAGCTAAAACGGGTCTGAGCTGTTGAATCCATAAGCTATTTTTGTCTACATTCCAAAAATGTGACTATTTCTCTTAAAAAAATTATTGCTCTGCAGTGTTGCTTTCTGATCACTGGGTGTGTCACTACTTAGCTAAATCAGAAACATCTTTTGCCACTAATACTCAATGGTTAAAGTTTCTACATGCTTTAAGTACATACATATCCATTAGCAACGTGACTGTTTACTTTCCCATAGCTTAATCTACCCAAGTATAGAGGAATCTGCTATAATGTTTTCACTGAAAATGACAACTATGCAATGATACTGTAGCTCATCTGCTTTTGGTTGTGATCCATAAGTGTATGGGCCATTTAACAACCAATAAAATATGACAGGCATATACAATTCTGTCTGAGCAGGAAAGGAAACTTTATTGCTCAGGTTTTAGTCACACATGCCCTACATAAAGTTGTACAGTCAGATCTGTATTTTATTGTTACTTACCATATGTGTTACACCCCTTAGGCATGAAAGAGCAAGTTAGACAGAAAACATTAACCTTATCTACAGGAGAAGAAATTACTTCAGGTAAGTTTATATTCAAAACAGCCTTTCTTCAGGAACAAAACAAACAAACAAACAAGGAAACAAATCTACATATCTCATCGTTCTAAGCCAGAAAAGGAAGGATCCAGTCTTACAATCCTAGATTTATTAGCTTCTTTCTTGAACACTGTATATCCTTTTATATGCTGAAATACTTGATGCACTACCACAGACCACTGAAATCAATAAGTAAACTGCTATCTGCTATCTCCACACCCACTGCATTGCCCCAAAACTCCCGGTATTCAGGGTCTTCTTGGCCTAACACAGAGAAAACATTAATAATGTTTTCTGGCTATGTGCATAAATTTATGCATAAATTTATCAGAATCACCAGGTACATTGCACAGGGGTAGGTCAGTGGTGAACAGTGAAGCCAGCAGGACACATCTGGACTCTGTTCACGCTTTTTGAGTTCCTTGTACAGCACAGTGGGAGAGGGCAAAAGGAGAGGTGATGATTTTGAGGCATTTCTGCAGATAGGGAAGGATTTCAAAACAAATTCCACTGGCTTGTTATCTTGAAATGCACATATTATGTTTAATACATGTATGAAACAGAACTTATTTTTACTAATGTACTACCAACATTTATCTCCATCAGTTTAAGAAGTATGCTAACAGCCTGCAATGCATTAGAAGGGCAGGATATGAACCTACACAGGATATGAATTTATAAATGCTAAAGCAGTAGCAACATGTAAATCAAGGTTCATAAAGCCAGGACATACTTTATATCAGCTGATACAAAGTAGCAACATGTTTATTGTTTAGGGGAAACAACGTGTACTTTTGCGAGCCCAGGCTGAGGGACCAAATGATCAGTAGACAGACCCCTGACAAGGATTAATACATGATAGAAGAGAGGGAGAGAAAACAAGCTGTATTACAGATTCCAGCCTGCAAGACACCAAAAACACTGAGCAAAGCCTCTGAAAGCCAAGTAAGGAGGCTTGTCAGCTTTTCTGTTTCTTTGGGCACTTTATCTATCAAGACAAACTGAAAAAAGGAAGAGCTACAATACCTTCATTTAAAACGTTCCAGTTGCTGAGTTATTTTTAAGCAACATTGGCTGAAATAGTGGAGGAATGAAGAAATAGCACCAAGAATCTTTAAGACGTTCATCCTGGATAAAGTTGCCAATCTCAAGCTTCAGATAAACTAATACAGTGCTTGCCCAAGCAAAACTTTATTACAAGTTCCTTAGAAAGTGGGGAAAAGTTTGATTTTTTTCTGCAACCACATATTCCCACAGAAGGAATGTATTTGGGTATGTAGTCAATGCCTCTTGGATTTATGGCTGACTGTAGATGTCTCAAGATTACAGAACTATTGCCTGAAGAGTGAACCCTTGAATGTAGCCATATTAGTTGATAATATTTTTTCTGATTCTATATTTTTTTAAAATCAAAGTGATTTCAGGTTTCTGAGCACCTACCCCTAATAGGAGAGAGTCCCTTTGAAACACTGGAGAGTGTAAGTAAAAGGTGTTAATTATAGCTGAATGCCCAATTCCCCTCCCCCCCTCTGAGCTAAATGCTACAGTTTTAGGTTGCTTTCATTTTAGTAACTATTTGATCTTTCCCAGGAGAGGATTTCGTACTATTTCTTTTCATCTTCCCTGCATGCAGTTCAAAACTGGCTCACTGAACTCAATTTTAAGTTAGTATTTGCATTTATGAGCAAAAGATCGCAGATCTACAACAATACAAATAAAAATGTTTATAGATGTCGGCTAAAGAAAATTGTGTGACGCAAAGTTAGGTGCGTATGATTGAATGACGCTGTTACTCCCTCTGCTCGCTATGATTGTGGGAAAAATATAATTTAGGAACCTTAGACCTTTATAAAGAACAATAAGCTTTTACCATAATGCTTTTTCAACTAGTGAACAATCTAGCAAGTAATTTTAAAAATATGTTGAAAATAAAACAGATTGATGTATCACTCTCTGCATATGAGGATCTTCAGCGACTAGAACCAATTAACCAGACAGAACAAAGTTAAACAAACACATAAATCTTTGCAGGGTGGACCTTCTGTGCAGTAAATAATGCCATGCTTCCACTGTCATCAGATAACATGCACTGCGCTAGCTTCCACTGAGCCAGGTTTTGGCACCAGCATCAGTGCCAGATAGGCATATCTTGTACCTCTTAACTTCTATGGATCAAAAGTCTTCAGAAATCAAACTGGCTCTGTTGAATCAAACTATATGGGATCTCAGTTAAAGTGGAAACAGGTCATGCAGTCAGCTAAGAAATTGCAAAATGTGTTTACCCACCTCAGAATATTGCTCCAGATCTCATTCCTTTTGCAAGCCTGTCTATAAATCCAAAAAACTTACTTTCGACATCCATTGTTTTAATAAAGTTCCAAAGAGACATTCATTTCCCAACTTCCTTCTAGCACTGGAATAGCAAAATACGCTGCTGGTGTTGGCCATAGCCATGTCCACAATCTGGGTTCAGAAAAAAGTGACAAATCAGCTGTAAGACCCAAAAGCACAAAGGAGAAGTTGCAGCAATATCTTAATCATGCTTACAACAGAAAAATACACTGCCAAAAGTATTGAATAAATACTTGACAAATGAAGGAAAAATCAAGATATAAGGCAAATAAAAAATAACAAATAAGAAGAAATGAGAATTCTAGCACAGTATGTACTGGTCTGGACCCCACAGAGTAAGGATTTCCATGCATTAATATACCAAAACAAGAATTAGTAACCTTGTTTGGACTGGCTCTACTTTTAAAACCTAGTGAGGTAAATTTATACGCAGGCCCCATTAAAGCTGACTAATTTCAGAGCCGTTGAATTTGGGAACATTGTAACACATAACTGGAGGCAGGAGTTAATGTACTGAGTGTTGAGTTTCACAAAGATGAAATATTCATTCTTGTTATTCTGAATGTTGATTGTTTTAATACCCTGAATTTAGATACAAAAGATTAGATGTAATGGGCTGTTTCCATAGGTCACAAGTAACCTAGTTGCTCTTTTAACTGTAAATTCTGCAAGCGTTTTTTTTCTTACCTAGCAATTCAAGCAAATGATTTAAAATTAAACCATTTTTTTCCAGCACCTGTAAAAACGTGCAAATGATAGACCTGGCAGTATGATGATTGCTTTACAGATAAGCATTTTCTTCATCATCTTCAAGGACATTCAGATTTACGATCTAATCACTCAGCCCTTTAACAGGATGCATTTGAGTTTGATTAAAAAGGAAAACAAATAGCAGTGCAGATTTATTAATGAAATCTGCTTGACCTTTTCACATACAGAACCCTCTCAAAATAGTGGGTTTAAAACTGAGAATGGCCTCCTTAGCCACTTTAGCTTTGCCTGTCCTGGTATGTGGCATGTTTTTGGTGTGCTTTTTCACATTGGCAAGTGCAAATTTTGGAAAGCCATCTCCCCCTTCCCCCTCCTTGAACTTTAATTGCTTAACCTACATCCTAATTCAAGTTGCTCATAAACCTTAGCCTTTGTTGTAGGTCCAACAGCTGCATTATGTCAGTAGCAAGTAAAACCTTCACAAAGTTCCGGAATGTTGCAAGACATTTTATAGGTGCTGCAATAAAAGGCAAATTGAATTTACAAAAATGCATTTGTCACTGATTAAAAACTTACAAAGTTAATTGGAAACACTGTGTAGGTGTTGCCACACAACTAGAGGTGTAACTGGTGGTTTTAATTCAGTTGGAGCACAGGGGAGAGTAGCCGTTCTTGTAAGGCCAGCAACCTTATTTGTATTTCTTTTCCCTTGAACAAACAAGGTGTATTTACTGGAAGACTTGCATGAATGGCCAATATTTAGCAGCATTAAAACGTTAGCCAAGTAGTGACCGCTTCCAGGCTCAGTGTCCAAGGCTGTATTGAAGCAAAGTTTATAAGTATCAGTCAGTGCCCATTAGCAATTGCAGCATCCCTTGGGAAAGTTTTCCAGGCTTTTTCTCTCCCGCCTTGTTTTACATTGGCAAAGTTGACACTACTGGAACAATCATTGCTTCAGCAAGTGAGGAGGGGAGAGGGAGGTAACCAACAGTCCAGGCAATCAGCACCCTCCCCCTGGAGCTGAGTGAATTATCTCCACATAAGCCACTTAACCTTTGCCATTGTGGGACCTGGGAAGCTGAAGGTATTTTTAAACTTGAGTCTTTTAATTGCCAGTTTATAGTGTCACTAGTCCAGCTCAGCTGGAAAAAGGATGATTGGAAAATAGTTCCATGAGGCAATAGCTTTTCACCTCAGCTAGGAGTCCTAATTATTATTAGTTTTGTGGCTCACTGTCTTCTGTGTCTGTGGGGGCAGTGATCTACAGTGAAGCCACAGGTGATGGAGTTACTTTAACATAATATTACTCCTGGTTAATACAGCTAAGATGTCATAGATTTCGGACTACTTACAATCTTAAACTCAGGTAACATAAATATATTGTCTTTAACTGTCAATATGCAGAAAAATCCAAACTAACACAAAATACTTTGGAAACAGCTCTGTAAGAGCAAGGTTGAGTAATATGAGAAAAATACTTTGCAATCTCTAGTCTTAGTAATCTTCACTTGCTAAAATAATTTATTAAAGTCCCACTTAATGCCCTTGACAGACTTTAAAGGAAAAACAAAAAATGCCTTGAGCAAATGCTGAAGGATTCTTGTTGATAGTTTTCCAAAGACAAGCTATGGAAAATTCAGTTAGAAAGTGATTATTGCAGTAGGCTGTAGAGAGCCTTCTGATATATTTTTTTGGGTGCCTGCTTAAATTTTAAACAGATTAGTGCTTACCTATTTTATTGATAAATATTCCACTGAATATTGGACTGTGGGTATGTCCACATTTCAGATCATCAAATTAAGCAAGCAGCAAGCAACCTTGTGTATAGTCTTAACAGAGATACCGAGAAATGGAAACTGCACCTTTTCCTTGAGCAGGAATTAGGCAAAGATAGGCATTAACAAAGCCTGGCTTCTTTGGAAATCTAAATCTTGGAGTTCCTGTATCATAAGTGTCCATCTTGTCCCTTTAAGATCTCTGGGTAAAAATGGTATACCAATACCTTTTACAAATACTTAGGTAATCCTCAGCCCTATAGTTTTTACTCCTCATTCTCTTCACAATTTTAACTTTCCCACTCACTGGTAGAGACAAAGAGAGCACATGGATGTCTTGCACCTCTGGTTGCACTCATGAAGGAATGTGACAGTCTACTGCAGACCTACATTGTTAGTTATTTTTCAGCAACACAGGAAATCACAGTCCATCTTGCTTATGCACTATATACCAGTCAAAAAAAACCCAATGGTACACAGTCCCAAAGAAATTCTGAAAGGGAATTACTGATTCAGCCGTCTCCTTGGTTAATGTTCTCTGGTGCATACTCCATCAAAAGAAAACCTCCCTGTGTGATACCTCAGCATCATTACAGAAAGAGAATTATTCTGGGAAAGTGATATCAAAACAGTTACTGTTTCTCACCACAGTCTCTTTGTCATCTCCTTGATCTTATGAATAATAAGGAAGCAAACAGCAGTAGCCAGGATTCAGCAACAGCAGCAAGGATGATCCAAATATTCCATTCCTACTTCTGCTATTCAACAATTCAGCATTATATAATGGGAACACCATATTACATTATTTTTCACTTGCAATCTTTGAAAAGAAGCACAGACTAAAAAAGAAAAACAAACAAACAAAAAAGGATTTCCAACCCTGAATGTATATTTTTATCCAGGCGAACCGAGCAAGAAAGAACACTTTGTTGGGTATCCCTTCTCACCTTCTTACATTCATGGCTCATGCTCTTCTTTTCAGAGAACTTAAAAAAAAAAAGAGAGAAAGAGAGTATGTTGTGGAAGACTGTAGCCGTGTCTGTGACAGCCAGGTCCTCCATTTGGGTTGTTCTGGGCTAGAATTTCAGCAGAATTTTGAGGAAATTCATTCTTCTTTGGCCCACATACCAGTGTGACAAAATATATGTAGTAGTGAAGGAATAAATAGGATTAAATAAAAGAGAAAGTGTTTGGGTTATTTTTCTAATTTCTCTTGTTATTTCTCTAGTTAAGACTTTAATGGAATGATTAGCATTAGTATGACATTTAGCAATTAAGGGACAGGCAGAAAGAAGGGACAGGCAGAAAGAAGGAGTCAGCACAGCAGCCGTACCTCGGTACCTTTCTTTTCTCAGGACAGGCCCCAAATGCAAAACAAATTAAATAAAAGCCTGTATTTATGTTGGACGTTACGGCACAGTGAAAATGTGGCCTTCCCCTTGTTAAAGCTACTAAAGAGCAGTAAAGCCCTGGCCTGGCCTTGGCATGCCATGCCCTCGCCCCAGTCCCGCTGCCCCAGCCCTCCTCAGGCTGCGCCCCAGCTCCGCGCTCCGGCCACTGCTGCTGCAACACATGCCTGCCAGCCTAACCACCCCAGCGTTAACGAAGCGTTTTGTGCTGTTTCACAAACGAGTATTGATAAAAGCTAATTAGGGATTACAATCCTGTTGTACAAATAAAAAATAAAGAGGCATTTCCTCTTGAGTGTTGCAGTCTCCCTTGTGACATTATGTACCCTTAAAGTCTCAAACAGCCTCATGAATGGGGGATGTTGGTCTTCACAGAGTGAGACACAGTGCCATCTGCATCAGTGAGGGTTTTGCCATGGCTTTCAGCTTTTCATCCTTCCTGAACAATTGTGAGCATATAAAATACATACCTTCGTGCTTCCTCCAGTAAAAATGGGCACAGAGACAGACAGAGAGAAAGAGAGAAAGAAAATGCTTTCAGAGCTTTACTAGTAGCTGCTGAGCACGGGAGGTGTTACCTAAAGAGATGTTTTATACAGCTGGAATAAAGTTAATTTTATCTATATTCTCCCCTATCTGTTTAACTTCTTTCACAGCTGATGAGATGGACCTTTCATGAAGTCACAATAAGATTGTTATGATTTTGGTCATATTTTTCCCCAGAGAGCAAAAACACCTCTCACTTTCAGCCCAAGGATTGTAACGCCAGATTAAAGATATGGCAAAAGACCAGAAATGAAGCGTCTGTGAAAGAGCACCCTGTCTGCCTCCTTCCCGTGAGAAGCTGCAGCTGACCAAACCGCAGACAGACAGCTCCTAAAATTGCACATGTGCATCATACCATAAACTAAATTGGGAGTTACATACCCATATACCCACCGCTTTCATCTCTGACATATAGGAGCATGCATTCCTGCCTTTCCGAGCAAAAATTTTTGACTTCGATATGATTGAAAATACCACACTGATGTGGCACACTGCTGAACAATTTAGCCAATTTGATTCATTCATTCATTCTCATGACTATGAGGCATGGTATTACTGCTATTAATTTAACAACTTTATTCAAAGGCTGTAAAATCCTTATCACCAATGTCTGATCTCAGGTTGGGGGAAAAAAGATCACCCACTTCTTACATGAAGCTTAGAGTACAGTCAGGTTGCCAAGAGAGGCCTACGGTTTGCAAGATTCCATGGACATGCACTCAGTTTTGATTAATGAACCTATGTCATGAACTGCCATCCCCCTTATATTCCCACCGCCACTATAATTATTACAATTCATATGCTTCTTTTATGTTTGTGGATATATGTATGCCGTGTTTGCTTGTCTAGCTAGACACAGCATGTCATATGCTGAATATTTCTCTTGGGAAGGAAATTGTCAAATACAGAAAAAGTTCACAGCATAATTAAGAAATGAAGTATTTTTTCCATCTTATTCCTTGTATCATACCTCCTTCTCAACTGGAAGATACTGTTGTAGTGGTGGTGATAGACAGAAATTGTGATTGCATCTCAACAACTGAGGGTAAATATATATTCACATATTGATTTATTTTAATTTGCAGGAAGGTGGTTTTCATAGAAATATTTGCTTGGTTATAAGGAGTAATAGGAAAGCAAAACAAAGGAAATAACGAAGAGCTGTGGGTAATGCACCAGTCTTTAGGAGGATAGAGAACTATGTCTTGGAAAGTAGAGGTTATGAAGATTTGGAAGTCATGGCTGAAAAGCAGTTGGAAAAGATGTCTCAGAATGACAAAGAAAAAGACCTAATGTGATTCTTCAAGATGTAGATGGAAATGCTGAAATGTGGAGGATGGTAATAATAGTGATACACAGGGCATCAAATCAATTTCTGAGGTTCAGCATGGGATGTAACTACCCTGTGAAAGGACGTTGACATATCATAAAACATCTAAGAAAAAAAAAATCCTGAGAAGTTGGAACGTACCTTGCCATAGAGATTTGGAATGAGCTCAACCTATTTAGATCATCCACAGTTAATTGGGAGATAGTTTGATCACTGTCCATAATTATCTACAGATGAAGACGTTTGATACTTATAAAACAGTTAAGCTAGTAACACAAGCATAGAAAGATCTAATGACTGGAAAAAAGACAGTGAAGCATAGAGTGAGAATAAAGTGCAAAGGGTACTTAAACACTGGAACTATTTCCACATGGCAGATTCATCTTCGTCTGAAGATTTTATATCAAGCTTAATGTCAGGCTGAAGAAACAGGTACCTCGCCAAAAACTTAGAGGCTTGGTGCATGGATCGTGAGGTGAATTTCTACTGCCTGTTTTGTCCAGGATGCCAGGTGATATCAGATCAATGCAGGGTTGATGTACGATTAATAGCAGCTTGTGATCACTGCTGATAAAACTGAACATGAGTTGGTGACTGTCTATCCATACCAAGATTAAAAAAGAGATTTTGAGGCTGTTTATTGGCTTGTCTGAATGAACTGTTGGTCAGTTATAGACCACAAAGCTTGCTTTTAAATCAGAAAACAAGGCATATGCTAATCTGGTTTTAGTGTCACTGTGGAAGTCTGTTGGCAGGAGCCAATGTCCATAAAATACACCCTATTACCTAGACCACTAAAAAAAAAAATTATCTAATTACTTACATACCTTAGAATTCTTACCTCCTAGATGGTTCTCTTGTTTGGCCAGAGTTTCTTCAGAGTCTTCATCTGCAAAAGCTGCTTCAGTATGCTGAGCTCTTAATAAATTGAAGCAAATGAGGAACATTCAGTCGGGAAGGAAAGCGCACATTATTAATGTATTTTTATGTTGATTAGAGCTCAGAGCTGCATTCCCTGAGCAGTCATTTCCTTGGAGATCAGGGTTGTCAGTAAAACGTATGTTTCCATCCTGGGTGAGACCAAAGGTTCACCCATCCTACTGGTCTGTCTCTGAGAGTTGTTTGCAGCATATGCCTGTCACGCATAGTATGATTTGTCACGTGGTATGTCCATGGAGATTACATCTGAGTTGTTGTATTTCCTAATCAGCAGTGGATTTATACTTTGCAAAATTGTCTAATTGTCTATTTTAAAAGCACCATCTCCTTATTCCAGTGTATGCTGCCTAGTCTTCATGTTACCAGCAACGCGAACAAGCTTTGCTTTCTTCACAATATCATTGATTACTGTCAGACCTCCTTCAGGCATCTTTTAAGGTAGTTTTTACAAACTTAAGAAGTCCCAATCTGTTCAGTTATTTGCATGGAGCTGCTTTGTGTCTGATCATCTTGTTGTACTTCCTTGGATTTTTTCCTAGTTCTGCTACAACTTTCTATTACACCCTGACCAGAACAATGAGCTGTATCCAAGGTAGGGACACATCAGAGGTCTAATCAGTTCAGTGTTTTCTTTGAAAGTTCTTTCCAAATTATTTTTGGCAGTGTTTGTTTTATGAAAACTGAGGAATACCAAGTTCATCGTTTTATAAAGCAACCCACTCTGAGACCTCTTTCTTGAGTGGCAGTAGCTTGCTTAGAGGCAATTTCTTCATACACTTCTTTTTACCATGTTATTTTGCCTGTATTGACATGAATTTAAGCTGTCATTTTATTGCTCAGACAGTTATGAAAGTTGGAGACAGCTTCTACTTATGGTCTTACATTTAACTATCCTCAATAATTTTATATCTTCAAACTTTGTCCTTTAACAATATACATCCTTTTTCCAGATTAGTGCTTATTTGAAAAAATATATACATTTAAACACCATTTCGTCTGCTACTTTTAATCTTTTAATTTCCCTCAGATTTTTGCTGGTTTGCGTTACAAGAAAATTTCGGTCTGTGGGGAACATTAGTGACAGATTATTAATATTTCTTTAATCACAAATTCTGAGTACTGGTAACACTATTTCTAAGGTGTATGCTATCTGACTAACAAATCTTACATTTTATTGGCTGTCTCATTTTGTTCTCTTTCATATTTCACATTTATGATATGTTCAGACATAGCACTGTTTTGTTAAGTAGGAATCTGTGTGGTCTTTGATGTTAGACATAATTTATTTGACAAGGAAATATGAGACGGTGCCCTGAATCTGCATTTAATTGATGGATTGAGAATTTTTAGCATTGCAACAAGACAGATTCTCATCGAATGTGTCATGGAAGGAGCGTTCTTTTAATCTGTTCTCCTGTGAATTAAAATACATGTATATATATTTTGAGGAGAATTTTAAGAAATTTTTTATTGAAGGTAGTTAGCAGGGTTTTCATACATGTCTGACATCCAAATACTAAAAGTGATTTATGCTATTATCTGTCCATAAGGGTATTTCTATACCTATGAGAAGCAAGTGCTCCATTCTGACAAGTCTTCAGTAAATATCACCAACATTGCAAATGACGACTAGCTCTTGGTGGTGCATTAAGGCTGGTTGTAAATACAACCCTGTTTCATCAGTGCGAACTTGATGTGAGTTTGTGCTTGCAATTAAACTTTCTGCCACTTAATCAATCAGCTCCATTAAAAAAATTGTTAATTGATAAATGCATGATTCTTCCGCGTGATTTTAGATAGGACAGCATAGTACACCAAGACCTTTCAGAGACCAGTCAAGTGCAGAATGCTTCAACTAGCCTTCTTATACAGCCTTCTGCTTGTTACTCTTCCTGTTTGTTATCTTCACAGATCTCCCAGCTATCACTTAAACTTATAGGATGCCCTTAATCTGAGACAACTGTCTTTTAACATTTATTTATTAACTCCAATGCAATCCCTTGTTACTGGTAGTTCTTGTGACATTTTTATATGGAACACAAGGACATATTTTTTGGTCACCTTCTTTTCTGCCAGGGTTTCTGATTCTTAAGTAATGTATTACAAAGCTATTTTAGAGCTGTATGGATGCTGGCAAGTAACCAGGCCTCTGAACAGCACATTTACGCTATGCTTTTGTGTACTTTTTCTCTTAGCAAAAGGAAATTTTAAGCATGGATATTAAATGAATACTAGCATTTTACCTAAAATTCTGCTCCCAAAGATGTCAATACAAATGTTGCCATCAACTCTATTGCCACCAGGATTTGGCCAAAATATCAAAACATAATTGTTGGCAAAGAGCCCAGTCCTCCCCCATTGAAATGGATGGTAAGTTTTTGCCTTTCTTGTCAGTAGAAAGTGGATTGAAATCTAATGTCTTTAAGTTGATGTCCTCTCTGTTTCACAGAAACAATAAAACAGGAAAAGAAACAAGGTATGCAATATTGCTTTTTTTCACATCATTGTAATTTCAAAGCAGCCTATAGATATTCCAGAGTCAGTAAAGTTAAAATAAGAGATCCAGCAACATATTTTTCCCCAAAGTATCAAGATACATATGTGTTTATGTATATAATAGTTTAGGAATGCTTTTAAATAATTTACCAGGAGATAATTTAAGTTGTCCAGTCCAGATGGTTGACCTCCTACTTTTGCTTTTTGTATTTGATTAATTTTCTACTGCTAGTAGTGAAACAGAGCCTTTTCTCATGTTTTTATAGTCTTACAGATGCTCTTTCATTAAAAAAAATCAGAAATTAGCTAGGTGCTGGGATTTGCTTTTGAGAAAAGACTAAGAAATTGCCAAGTAACTGCTGATTTTTCTTATACAATATTGAATGTCAGCAAATAGATTCTCAGAAATACAAGAAAGCATGATAGTTAAATTATGAGAGATTGCTGTCATAATGTTTTAAATATCTTCTTACTTTTTGGTGTCTGTATGAAAGGACAGAGAAGAAGAGACTAACAATTCAGATGTTTATAAAATTTGTTTAGAAAATTCAAGTCACTGAAGGGTCTGATTTTTACATTTACACTTTCCCTTAGGCAAGAAGGTATCGTGGTTATGACAGCAACAGAATTAGAAAAAGAGCAGCAATTAATATTTTAATATTTCACTGATTATTGACTTTTGATTACCTTCTCCCCCAATTCAGCTAAAGACTCTTTCTTTCCTTCAGGACTTTCATGTGACACTTATAATCTGTAGTTGCTTCCCTCATACTTTATTTTGTCTTCATTATCACTGGTTGAATTAGGTAGATTTGATTTTTCGTAGATAATCCTATGGAACATTGCATGACACAGAATGCTCTTTTCCTTTTCAATGCCTATTCAGGTCCTGCAGCAGGGTGGGTGGTTTGATGACTGTTTAACTGTTCCTAGGACTGGAACCAGAAGACACCAACATGTGCAACCTGTTGGTTCACAAGGATTTCTTGATTATATCCATCTTCTTTTTCAAGCGCTTTAGCACATAAATAAAACATGTCTCTGATGCTGATAGGTTGTCCCACTAACTTGAATTGGTAGTACATGATTAACCTATTTCTTCTTTGCATGCCCTATGGGAACTCTCCTCTCCCACCAGCAAATGTACTACCTTCCTTCCACTTCACCCAGCCAGGAAAATGCTGCTGGCCTACACAAACTGTTCTTTCTTGACTTTGTACTAGAGTTCAGATTTTGGTGGGATGGGTGTTTTTGGGTTTTGTTTTTTTTTTGTTTGCTTGCTTGTTTTTTCTTTCTCCCCCCACCCTGCCCCAAGAGTACAATTTTAGCAGCTTTATAAGAGACTGAGTGTTATGGTTTAACCCCAGACAGCAACTAAGCACTACACAGCCACTCGCTCACTCCCCCCGTTGGATGAGGGAGAGAATCTGAAGGGTAAAAGTGAGAAAACTCATGGGTTGAGATAAAGACAGTTTAATAGGTAAAGCAAAAGCCATGTGTGCAAGCAAAGCAAAACAAGGAATTCCTTCACTACTTCCCATCAGCAGGCAGGTGTTCTGTCATTTCCAAGAAAGCAGGGCTCCATCATGCTCAATGGTTACTTGGGAAGACAAACTCCATAACTCCAAATGTGCCTCCCCTTCCTTCTTCTTCCCCCAGCTTTATATACTGAGAATGATGTCATATGGTATGGAATATCCCTTGGGTTGGTTGGGGTCAGTTGTCCAGCTGTGTCCCCTCCCAATTTCTTATGCACCCCCAGCCTACTTACTGGTGGGGTGTTATGAGAGACAGAAAAGGCCTTGACTCTGTGCAATCACTGCTCAGCGGTAACTAAAACATCCTTGTATTATCAACGCTGTTTCCAGCACAAATCCAAAACATAGCCTCATACTAGCGTCTATTAAAAAAATTAACACTATCCCAGCCAAAACCAGCACACTGAGTTGTGTCCTGTGCCTTGCCATATGAATGTGAACCAGCAAAACCCAAAACAGCAGCAATGGCATTCCTCAGAGAGTGCACCATAACAACGGCAGCATATAGCAGAGAACAGATATGTCCACATCAGTGGCATTACAGCAATGGAGAATCATCATCGGTAGTCAACGTCAGAAGGTCCTTACTGACTAGCTAAATCCAAAAGCCAGAGGAAGAGGCAGATGCCATTTTTTTGCTAGTGAGACAAATGGCAACAAACTCTTCCAATATCCCTTAACAGAGCAAAGGTAATCTGTGTTACAATCAGTATCAAGACTGTACTTGTAAAAACTTCCTGAAAAGCAAATTTTATGTTTCCATGACATCTTACAGAGCCTTTAGGGACCAGACTAGTGACCTGGAAAGCCTGTCATTTTTTGCATGAACAACAATTGCAAAATTCAGACTGTATATTTCAAAATCTAAATAAAAAAAGGTGAGGCAATATACAGCAATAGTCTCCTTCAACTCTAACAACCTCTCTCTCATTTTTACCTTGCCTGCAAATTTCTGTGATAAAATAATCGACATTTTTTCATCATTATGTCTTTATAGCTTTCATAAGAGAACACTCACTACTGTAAAAAAAAAAGAAAGAAAGATAATGTCCCTAACTTCATAAAACAATGCCTCTTTTAAAGCTTTTATTTTAGAGCTAGCGTTAGGCTGTGATGAATTGCTGAATGGTTGATTTCCTGACATTCTTTCTTACTAACCTTTCCCAACAGCTTCTGGATTGCTCTACCTGGTAATTTGCACTATAATAATGGCTACAGTGAGATGTCTCCTAACTATTTCCTTTATTTTTAACAAGATTCTTAACACCCTCTGTAGGTGACAAAATGCAATTACAGACACGAAGTGTCCCCCCGAGGACAGTTGTTCACAGATGCCACCAGTCCTTTAGTAGCACAACTGTTAAATGAAACAAAAACAAAGAATCAGATTCTCTAAACATCCAGTTCAAATAAAAATTTAATTAAAAGTTATGAAGGCATTTTATTGATTAACAATCTTAGTAATTAAATAGTGAGTTGATATTTTTTTTTGTTGAATTTGTTCTTCCATGGAGATCTCTAATTGTTGTATGGCTTTACATTTATTGATAACTCTGTTTGATGAATACAGATGCCACCTTTTATGGTAGTCGTTGACAGAGTAATCATATTGTGAGAAACACCAGGCTTATGTAGTAACAGCTGTTGCAGTTATACATGCTGATATCCATTGGGAAAATGTGTTTGCTGCTATCATGGGTACACAATAAATGGAAGGTGCAATAAAGCACAAGCTAACATTTTGAAAATCCTTACAACTCTAGGAACTTTATTGCAGATTACAAGCACTTTGATCTCTGTCCAGTACTTAAGTCTTAATTATCAGACTAATTGCACAGACTATGTTCATTTTCAGTGGTAATCCTTTTGTGATTAGCTTCTGTGTTCAATAACTGACTTATCCTTTAATTAAAAGGACTATTAACCTTAAGGCTGCTGCTGCAGCTTGGGATTAAACCTATACAGAGTTAATATTTAATATCATTGTAAAAGCCTTTGGTGAAAGGTATAGAATGAAAATATAGTGATTCCGTCCTCTACTGTAACTTACTTTAAGAGCTAGCTTCATTATATATCAGTATAATGTATTGTACTTTGACATACCACTAGCTTAAATCCATTAAGGACGTACAAGAATATGTATGCACTTTGAGCCATTTTCTCATTTACAGGCAGGGCATACTCACATTGGATATTCCCCAAGTCTTTTGATAGAGTCATGATCAGTGGTTGATCTGCCACACACACAAAAAAGACCCAAACCAACCCACCACCCATAAAAGCGAGCATTTAAGGCCCTGCTTTTTTCCAACATTAAAATATTTTTGTATTAAAGGACCGGGCAGTTCAATTTTTGCTCATCTTGTGAGAAATTTATTTAGGAAAAGGGAAATGCTATGTGAAATGATGTGCTATGGAGGAAAAGGTTCTGCAGTTTTTCCCAGGGCCACTGCAATCCAACTGTTTGAAAGACTATAAAGCAAATCCAGAGTCATCAATGCCCAAGTGTGTAGACTCTGCCAAAAAGCCAGATGCTGCTATGGGAAGCATTATGTAGCTTTTCTAGTTTGGCATCTGGGTCCTGCTATGAGCAGCCTTGCCCAATGTCTGTCTGTGACTTAAGGTTCCACTGCTGCATTAATAACATTTTTATTTAATGATATATGAAGGCACTTCTACTCTTCCCCCACCATTTAGTAATTCAGATTGCTTCAAAAGCAAGCCAGGTACAAAGTCCTAAAATCTGCTCTCCTCAATAGCCTCATTGACTCATGTGCTGGTGAGGTATCTGTTGCTAACTCCATACATATTTTTTCTTTCTTCTGATTGTGGTGAAGGAACCTGATCAAACCAGGCTTTTTAGAAACAATCTTCTTCACTGAAATTGTTTATTTTCTATATAGTTAATTTGGGTTAAGACTTAACTATTTGTTACTTGTCATTAATGAAGGCTAGTAGATATTAACCAGCTGCTCAAGACTTACAAATTGAAGAGGAAAATTTATTATCTCATACTCATATTTAAGGCAGTGACAATACCCCTATAATTTCATTGGGATTATCATCTCACTTCCAAAGAAAAAATAGATACTTCTTTTTACGTGCACCATGCTATGAATTAGTACAACTTTGTACAAGAGTTTCCTCCAGTATGTTGCTTTCCTTGTATTACTCAAATGATATATATAGTGAGGGTGACCCAACCACACTCTTTCCTGAATGGACCGGAAAGAAAAGCAGCATTGTATTTGAAATCAATAGGAGTGACTTGTGGCCTGCGATGGGAGTGTCTGGCTCCAGAATTATTATCTGGTGTTAAGTGCTGACAATGCAATAGGATCTTTACAAGACATAAATACAGTGAGGGATCTCCAAAAGCCTAATGCTAGCCTGGGAAGTGGGTCTGGTCAGGCTGCCTCACCAGGGTGTGACAGGAAGAGACTCACACCCACGCTTTGCCAAAGACAGATGAAGAGCACAGACTGAAGCATCTCCTGTCAGATAGAGAATGAAAGGCTGAAGTGCTCTGCATTGAAATGCCTGCATGTGCTATCCTCAGCACTTTAACCAACAGCAAATTTGACTGAGTTCAGAAGGTTGGGAGTGGACCAGAGATTTGGACACATTTTCTGAAAGTTTCGTATATTGGGAGATTTGGGGATTACCTTGCATTTAACTACAGTACTCTAATGATTCTTGGCAATGCCCTGTTTGGTCTTACTAGTCTTTGCAGTAAGACTGCTGGCATTCATTGTTGTTTGCATAGTCACAGCTAGCTAATTTTTAGCTGCCTGCTAAAAAAAATACAAAATTGAAAACTCTAGGTGAATTGAGACTCCTGGAATGGTCTCTTCATAGTTTGAGAAACAGGAACTGAATATGGAGGAGGCATTTCACTTTTCACTGACTTCAGAGAAAGATGAGCCTGCCTGCATTAAAGCTGGTGCTTCTCCAAAAATCCCTTGCTCTGTGCCTCCCTGTATATGCCAATTAATTTGAGCAGCTGCATGGAGCCACTTCCCAGGAAAGTGCCAACCCAGGCAGGGAGCCTATAGATTTCTTTTGCTATCCGCAGGGAGATCTAGAAGTAGTAGGAAAACCATGACATGGCACAGTGGTATGAAGGCCATCACCTAGCCTGTAGTTTTAGTCATGTTTGACATTAGTGTGCTCCAGTAATTCAATTAGGATAGAAGAATCATAGATAGAAATGAGCACATCCGCTTCACTGAGAGACAGTCACAGATACCATTACAGATATGAAATGCTGGCAAAGCCACCTGCTACTGGAATTACCAAACCACAAAAGCAAAGAGATCTAGTGTAGCCTCCAGCTATGCACATACACAAGAAGTACCAGAATGTCTGCAATCAGAGAAACAGATGCTGTTCTGCTGTTTTTTTCTGATGATAAAGACATAGAGCACTAGGCTATCCAGTACAGCTATTTCAATCTCACTAACACCACATGCATGATCCACAAGAGTGCTGGTAACACAGGGCAAAAGAATGCTACAGGAAATTCTGACAAAGCAAATAAGGACGATCCTAAATCATTATTCCCCTTAAAGTCACAATGATTATTGAAGGACATGCCTTATTACTACCTTGTGACCTTCTAAGGCAATGGGTTTTTTCCAGTGTATCTGATTGGGCCCTCACTTCTTCCCTCAGTCTGGTTCCCAAGATGGTAAAAACTATTATATTCCTTAGCATAAAGGAAAAGCTTTTTCTTAAAGAAGCTCTTACCTGTTTGTGAATGATAAAAAGCCAGCTTTCTCAGCAGGTACAATAAGACCACCACCACAAAAAACTGAAAACAAAACAAAACAAAAACAAACCAAAAAACCCACACCACAAAAAACCCCAAACAAACAAACAACCCAACCCACTTCCCCCGCCCCAAACAAAACCAACATTGCAATGTTATTAAGAAAACTGAACCCTCCTCCTTCACCTACAGTTATCACAACACTATGCCAATACCTGCTGCACCTGAGTGGCCCTGGAATGACCCACTGCAGTCTAATCCTCACTTCAGCTATTTCATAGTTATCATAGTATTCTGATAATGCACAGAAGACAAATTTTTAAACAGAAAACAGCATCCAGTTTTGTTTTCCTTGGTTTTTGCGGTGGATGGTGGTAATAGGAATAGAAGCCAGAGGAGACCTGTTGGGCTGGCAGATCACTTAAGTAACACATCTCAAAATATCCTTTTCATTCGCAGAGTGTGATTTCATTGCCAGAGTGTGATTACACAAGTATTCATTTCTATGTGATCTTCCATATCTCTTACCTAGCTGATAACCATTTAACTATTTTACTCGCTCTACAGTGCTATCCTGTAGATCAGCATGCATAGTTATGTTTCCAAGACCTGAGTTCAGTATGTTACTAAGACCTTGCTTAACTTTAAGCATGAGAGTGAATCTACTATACTGAGTCAAGACTAATGTCTCAGGAATAACAATGCATTTCAAATGATGGTACAAGAACCCTATACTCTTACAAGAGCTTTAAAATCACCATGGAATACAGTTCACAGAATCACAGAACCTCAGGTTGGAAGGGACCTCAGGGATCATCTAGCCCAACCTTTCTAGGAAAAGCACAGCCTAGACAAGATGGCCCAGTGCCCTGTCCATATGACTCTTGAAGGTGTCCAACGTGGCCGAGTCAACCACTTCCCTGGGGAGATTATTCCAATGGCTGACTGTCCTCAATGTGAAAAATTTTACTGTGGTGTCCAATCGGAATCTCCCCAAGAGCAATTTGTGTCCCTTCCCCCTTGTCCTCTCCATGGGACTCCGTGTAAAAAGAGAGTCTCCATCTTCTTTGCAGCTGCCCCTTAAGTACTGGTACATGGTGATGAGATCCCCGCTAAGCCTCCTTTTCTCAATGCTGAACAAACCCAGCTCTCCCAGCCTATCCTCATATGGCAGGCTTTCCAGTCCTTTGATCATCTTGGTGGCCCTTCTCTGGACCCCTTCCAGCCTGTCCACATCTTTTTTGTATAGTGGGGACCAGAACTCTACACAGTACTCCAGGTGTGGCCTGACAAGTGCTGAGTAGAGCAGGATGATGACTTCTTGATCTCTGCTGGCGATGCCCTTTTTGATGTAACCCAGCATCCTGTTGGCCTTCTTGGCCGCAGCAGCACACTGTTTGTTCATGTTGAGCTTCTGTCCACCAGGATCCCCAGGTCCCTTCCACAGAGCTGCTCTCCAGCCAGGTGGATCCCAGTCTGTACTGCACTCCCGGATTATGTTTTCCCAGGTGCATGATCTTACACTTGTCCTTGTTGAACTTGATAAGGTTCTTGCTGGCCCACTCTTCCAGCGTATCCAGAGCTCCCTGCAGAGCAGCTCGCCCTTCTGGAGTGTCTACTTCCCCACTCAACTTGGTGTCATCTGCAAACTTCACCAGGCTACACTTGATCCTGTTATCCAGATCACTTATAAAGATATTGAATAACATTGGGCCCAATATTGATCCCTGGGGGACTCCACTTGCGACAGGTTGCCAGTTTGAGAAAGAGTTATTTACCACCACCTTTGGGTGCGGCCTGTCAGCCAGTTCCCCACCCACTGCGCAGACCACTTGTCTAGGCCATAACGCATTAATTTCTCCAGGAGGAGACTGTGGGGGACCATATCAAAGGCCTTGGAGAAGTCCAGGTAGACAACGTCCACCACCCGCCACATATGAACCAGGCAAGTCACTTTGTCGTAGAAGGCCACCAGGTTTGTCAAGCACAATCTGCCCTTAGTGAAGCCATGTTGGCTTTTCCCAATCACGTGCTTCATCTGACTTGTGATGGCCCCCAGGAGGATTCGTTCCATAACTTTCCCTGGGATTGAAGTAAGGCTGATGGGCCTATAGTTACCCGGATCCTCCCTCGAGCCCTTCTTGTAGATAGGGGTAACATTTGCCTTCCTCCAGTCCTCTGGGACATCCCCCGCTCTCCATGACTTCTCAAAGATTATGGAGAGTGGCCTTGCGATGATGTCAGCCAGCTCTCTCAACACCCTCGGGTGGATGTCGTCAGGGCCCATTGATTTGTGGTGGTCAGGCTCCTGTAGTAATTCATGTACTAACTCTTCCTTCACTGATGGTGGGCCAGTGTTTGGTTCAACCTGGAATTTTGTTCCCAAAGCCTGGGACCCAGTCGTGTTGGTAAAGACAGAGGTGAGAAGGTGTTGAGGACCTCTGCCTTTTCAGCATCATTGGTGATTGATTCTCCTTTTCCATTTAACAGTGGGCCTATGTTTTCCTTCTTTTTCTCCTTATGGTTGACTTGTCTGAAGAACCCTTTCTTGTTATTATTTATGTCTACAGCCAGTTTCAATTCAAGCTGGGCTTTTGTTTTTCTAACTGCATCTCTGCATGCTCTGGCAATGCCCTTGTAGTTCTCAATGGATAATCCTCCACTTCTCCATTTCTGGTGTGCTTCCCTTTTGGATTTGAGTAGACCCAGGAGGTCATGGTTGAGCCATGGGGGCCTCTTGCTCCGCTTACTTCCCTTTCCTTTGTAGGGGCTTTGTGCTTCCAATAGAGAGTTCTTGAAGAATTCCCAGCACTCACTAGCTCCTTTGTCTTCCATGGAAGCTTCTCATCGAATCCCTCCCAGTTGAGCCCTGAGTGCACTGAAGTTTGCTCTTCTAAAATCCAGAATCCTTGTCTTTTAGAGCTGACCTTCAGCACACTAGGCAGGATCCCGAACTCCACAATATTGTGGTCACTGCAGCCAAGGCTATCACTAACCGAGATATTACAAAGCAGGCTTTCTCGGTTTGTGACTAGCAAGTCCAGCAGCGCATTAAAGCATGTCAGTGATCTACTATAACTGTAAAACTGAATAAGGGAATTAAAATGAGTGGGGAAGTTGTTATGTGGAAGTAATTACTGAAATTCAGCCCAGAAAGTATGACTAAGCTCCACATTTAAAATAAGAGATATTTATAGCAAGTGTGCTATTTATCTATTGAAGTCGGTAAATATTGGCTTTTTAATAGCTTTAACTCCGTGATTTAATAGAAGGTAATCAGACATTTTCATCTGGATCCTCCCATGCTGAGAGAAGCTCCTGGGCAAACAGGAGCTTTTGCCCCTGACTGAATTCTGATTGCTGGTTTTAGATAGCTGGGATGTGGTCTTCTCGCCTGCACCTGATCAGGTGTAGTAGCCTATCATGTTGTCCCCATTGCTGCCAGCTCTTTGCTAATTTGTACAAAGATAAGTACCTATTTCCATTGCTCCTGGTAATCTTGTCATTTTCATGATGTCATCAGCACAAGTCAGAAGAGAAAAGGTCAGTGGTACAGTGATGTACTGTATATAAAATGAGCCATTAAAAAAAGAAAAATGACTAGACATTTAAATGCCCAAGCTTGCCAAAGCACAGTAATAACTATCCTGACCATCTCAGGGTATATTTATTATGTGATTCCCATCATAAGCAAATAACTTCCCTCCATGCTGTATTTTCCCACAGTGGTGCAGCACATGCTGCCCAAGGGAGCCCAGCTATGCCCAGATAAAGCAGTGGGAGCCTGGATAAACAGACATTTAATGACAGTCGCTGTGCATATTTACAGAATTTTTTGAGTGTCCCTTGTTCTGCCTTTTAATTTCTGTAGTGTCTATGCTATAGAAATATATATTTAAATACGGCATATATATTTTTACCACCTTCTATGTAAAAGAAAGAGCATAATCAAAAGCAGTATAACAAAACGTTTAGGTGCCAGAAATTAAACTGGAATTAAAGTCAAAATTCAGACAAAACACAATGTTATCAAAACCTTTGAAATCAAGTTACAATGTTTACACATAATGGGGGGGGGGGGGGGAGTAAGGGAAGGGAGGGAGAAAACAGAGATACAAGGAGCCACAGTGAGAGACTTGCACTAGGTAACCAGTGCTGTGTTACTGCTAAGCCTGCAGACAGACTTCATGTGTAGGCACTACTCGAGGAGCCCTCCATTGCTCATGTGTTGCTCTATTATCAGTGAAAGCAAAGCTGGCGAAAAAGAATGATGGCAGTTGCTCAATTCAGGAGGTAACCAGCTGCAGGACTTCTGCTAAAAGTGGAAAGCTAGGGATTCAAGTAGGCAAGCTGAAAGGTTGCTGTGTCCTTGGCTGCAGGGACAAGATTCACAGCTCAGCAGATCACAAAAATCATCTGCAGAACCAGAGAAACACCTCTTGGTCAGATCTCACACGCTGTTTAGGAACAGAGAGCCCAAGAAATTTCTAATATTACCGGCTACTTTTCTCCAGCCTCCCTCTTTAGAATTATGACTCATGTCCTCCCTTTAGATGTGCTCCCTTTAGAGCACATCACCCTGCTCCACTTCGCCTGCAGCTCTTTCCAAACTGACAGAATCAGCAGGACTTGGTATGCTTAGCATATACAGGCATACTATCAGCATTTAAAATCTGTGATAGTCTCAGTACTTTGTGGATTTCCATCACTACTGCTTACAAAACTAGTAATGAGATAAGGAGAATAGGGGATATAACTGGCCCCAAGTAAATATTAGACTCACTGATTAATTGCTACATTTTTTATGAGATACTTCTGAAGTTAGAAAGCAAAAGAGTGAAAAGCGCAGTGCTGTTCTACATCAGAACTGAAGGATGATCAGCAATATGCTGTGGATAAGTGTGAACAGACACTTGCTCGCATGGCTAATGATGGCACAGTAAGGCAGCAAATAGTACTGTCTGAAGACTGCATAGTATTGGTTTCCTTATTTATCAGTGAGCCCTGAGGTGAAAAAATGCACAGATGACTAAATTATTCAGCTTAAAGACTACAGAAGGCTGTGAGGTTGAGAGGAATCTAACTAAACTGAACACAAGATGCGCAACAGCTGCTGAAATTCAGCGCTCACCAACAGGAAGTAACACGCATAGAAAAGAATAACCTGGGCTTCTCATCATTTAACTCCCATCACTTAGAAGGGCTTTACTGCACTACTGAGAAGCTGACTCAGCATGAAAAAAGCCAAGGGACTTCGTCCAGGTGGGCTTTTTATCACGTGTTCCTCTGAAACTCTAGGTTTTTGTGTCTCCTCCAAGTTGGGTATTGGCAAATGCAACAACCAGTTCCTTTCAGCATCATGGTCCCTATATTCTTCAAGTTAAATATAGCCAGTTTCATACCACTGTTTGTATTGCACATCTATAATTGACTGTTTTCTTTTTAAAATGTGGGGAAGTCATGTGATTTTTATGAAGACTACACCACAAGTCCATTTGTATTGTATTTTTAGAGACATTGTATTGATTGAAAGAGAATTGGCTAACCTGAGATGTAAACAATGACTGGCATTGGCTTTAACCCATGTGGTTAATATCACTGATTTGTCATGCTGAGTGATGTGAAAAGAGGAACGATTGGTTGTTGATTATTGAACAGCTCAACACAGGGCACATTTGGCATGTCAGATGAGAGGCTATTCTAATGAGCTAGAGCTGCTGCCAATTACTTAAGAGCCCATGCCTCCTCTACAAGCTATTTTGCACATATTCAAGATGTTTAACTAAATTCCAGCTCAGTAACAGATTGCAAATAAGATGGTTAGATTCAAGAATATGTGCATATATATTCCTTTAACATTGTCTCACATGCACCTGCCTGCTAATGGAGCACTTCATTCTCTGGTGATGACTAATTAATATATAACACAGCAGTCAGTTTAGGAAACATTACATTCTTTGCATAGGCTGACAGACTTGTGTGTAAGTAAAACATCCCCTTGTACTTTTTATTTACTTATTGGATTCAGGAATGAAAATTTTATCAGCCTTGAAAATTGTTAGAAGAATTGACTCTGGGAAGAAGCATCTCTGTGTGTGACCCATTATAATGACACTTTTCTTTCAGGTCAAAGCTGTAGGCATTAGAGAAAGTATGACAACCAGTAAGGTATAAATATTACATCCTTTATTGTATCTCAGTACTGAGCATAGAGATCATAAATATCTGTAGGTCAGTATCAGACAAAACACCCATTTTATTTTTTTCCTGGATGTGAAATCAAATACCTCTTTTTCCAGTAGCATAGACAATACCCATGCTTAGATCTTCTGTAGACCTGTCTTAAATCAAAAAGTACTCTGGCCAGGCCCATTCAGACACTCAACACCTCTGCTTAGAGCAGTACTTAAGTGTGTCTGAATTTCTGATCCAAACACATGATCTGAAAAGCTGGGACTAACACAATTACCCTCACGTATTTTTATTCGCCACTCATCAGGAATTATTTTAACTGGCAATTACAACTAGACAGCACATTTCCCTTTCAAATCTGATTGAGGTATTTAAAGCTGTACACAAGTTAATATAGACTTTCCAGAGCACCTAGTCTGCTCATGTGAACGTGGGACTCTCGGTGATAACAACCTGCATTATGTGCACAGATGATATGAGAGTGTTTTCCAGTTTCCCATGCATTTTCTAAGGTCAAAACAGGACCTTATTTTAGTTACCATGGTACATGCTAGCGATGTTAAAAAAGCAAAGTCACATGATGGTGTCTTTTTGACAGAAAAGATTAATGAGAAAATATAAACAATTAACCTTATATTGACGTGGGAACACATACCTCTGCTAAAAATTGGTCTATGAATTTTGTTTAAAATAGATATTTAAAGTTTTGACTATTTACTTCGATATGGGTTTAACAGAATCAGGATACTTGTCCTGGAAACACTAGAAGTTCCTTTCTTTGTAGTTTTACTATGCTGTCTAGAAAATCATAACAAAAAAGTCTTCATTTAAATTGAGGTATTTTATCTGAAATTCTTCTTATAGTAGCTACATCGTTTTCACTTAAAAGGGTCTTTATAAAATCTGACTGTAAACTGAATATTGAATAAATGTGAGCTTTGGTGAGTCTGATGGGTCTAAACAGGTCCTGTGACCATGAAATTAAGCATACTACCATACTATTTCTGTTCTGGACACGTGTGCAAAAGAAGATGCTGTGTGCTAACCTGCACAAAAATACATATTGACTGATTCTCTCCTTTGATCAAAGCAAGCATGTATTACAACTGAAAACCTATTTGAGTTAAACCTCACTGCAAATGCAAGTTATTTTTAGGTGCACTAACACCATAATTTATGGGTATTAAAATTAATCATTTCCTTCTACTTTTCCTCTAGATGCAGAGAATATGAAAGACACTTTAAAAAATGTGTTTGTAATCATTTGTTTGAGGTTCTGCAGTTGAAACACCTTTATATTTTTCCTGATGAAATATTTGCTGCCTCCAATCACCTGGGGAACATTACCTTGATGAAGCCACTGAAATATGCTCCATCAGTCTCAAAGGGTTTTCCTAGCCTACTTTTCACCCTCTTCTTGCCAATTAAGCTGCCACATTATGTATGATAGTGAGGGTCACTTGTTTTTTCCAAGTGTTATTCTGAAGTGGTGAAAATGACAGAAGCATACTGGTCTAGTGAATAATTAGAGTGGATCTTGAAGTCCCAAACCCCCATCTTACACTGCCACATGCTAACTATTTTTAATCTCAGCTCCTGTCTTCTAGCAGGCTACATGCATTTTTGCGAGGAAATCCTACTGTGGTATTCTATACCACATGTCTATATTTTATACTAAAAATCTGCCAGATAAAATAACAAGATGATGTTGAAGAATATAAAGCATTTGAAGAAAATAAGTATGTAACGCAGGGCTTACTTCCACAGAGTAAAACCCAACATTGCTCTAACATAACATTAGTTATACTGTATTTGGCAAATATCTATTGGCAACCCTTCAGGTTTTGAATTTGCGTACATCAGTTCATAAACATGATAAAAAAAGCAATTCTTCTCAATGCTTTAAAACCAAGAAGTGCCATTCTAATAATCCTAAAGCAGTCGTCTCCACTGCACTCAATGGGTTTTATACCTGACAGTAATTATTTACTTATAATTAAAAAAAATCACCAGCCCAAAATTTCTGTACAGTTTTCCACTGCACAACCTCAGAACAAACAGGAAGCACAGAGTGGAGCAGGATTTAGTAGTTTCCTGCAGTGACAAATATTTATGGGTATAAAACATACTTTCCAAAAGGGAGACAAGTATCTTAAGTGTTCAGGATTAATCCACTGCACAAGACATTTAAAAAAGGGCTTAAAGGGAAAATCACTGACTCTGGGTGAAGTTTTTAGTGAAAGAGCAGAGATACTTCAGCTCAGCTAGCTTTCCTCACATAGTTATTAACAAATTTTACTGCAGCAGTGATCACCAGAAACAAAGAAGATGGTACAGTAATGAAGGGCTGAGTAGTGACCTTTTTCCCTCCTTCCCCTCAGCTTTCAAGTTGGGGCAATGATGCATCTTGTGACCAAGTTCCTTAATGAGCTCTAATTCCGTACAGAGTACAAGAAATAGAAGATCTGCAACATAGATAAAACTTATAAAAACAAAATAAGTAACATTAGCCTTCAGGCAGTACTCCAATGACTTCTAGTCATCTTTTTCTTTTAAAGTGTAGCCACACAATTGTATAACTTCCCCCAACCTCACTCTATTCCTTGTCACACTGTCTTCCTTAACCTCAATTCAAGGTAAGTTGTTTTGGAACTGTCAATTATTCTTGGTTTATGCAGTTCTGCCATAATAAAATCCCTGATATTGAGAGAGACACTGGACTCTTACCTCAAATATAAGTAAATACCTATAATTTAATGGAGTTGTTCCTCTGAAGCATGTGCAGTCTGTGATTCGTTAGCCAAGAGGCAGGCCCCATGTGCTAAGGGCAGAGAACTATGGGTTCCACTTGTTTTATTCCCTAGGTCACCTTGATCTTCTAGCTACAAGAAAATGTCATCTTCTCAACTCTACTGGAAATAGTGCCATTTGTTACTTGCAAAAGTGGCTGGGAAGCGGAGACCAGATGTCCGGTTTCACAAATGGAGAGATCCTGGGCAGCTGATGGCAGAATTACAGCTGAGACCATGGTTTTTGCCCGTTTCAGGCTGCTGAGGGCTGCACTGACTCACCCAGCCCCACATACATAGGTGAAAAGATCCTCTCAGCCTTAAGGGTATAGCATACCTTATGTTTTCGTGAGTTTTCCATTTTCCCTAGAACATGCAAATTTTTTGACTCAGCATCCTTCTAATAAGGACATTTTAGTATTGGTTTCTATGTGAGAGTTTGTCTTCTCTACCTAGGATTTCAGCAGGCAATTTTATTTTTATTTATTTCTCTCCCTCTTACTTCATACAATTTGAAAAAATAAGGGTGGCAACAATACAAAGACTGAGTGCAGGCAAAAAAAAACCAAAAAACAAACCCCAAAACAGCCATCCCACAATGTTTGTAAACTGGTTCTTTAAGATATTCCAAAATGGCATAGTAAGGGCAGTAGCAAGCAGGAAAGGAAACTTGGATATAATGTTTATTTTAGAGTTAGTGATAAATCACTGTGCTATAATAATGGGAGCATATGTCTCCAACAGCTTTTCAGAAAAGGTGTTCTATTCTAAATGTAAACTAGTGGACCAAAGAGATAGTGAAGATTTATTTCCTCTTTCCTGGCAGAAATAGATTTCTTTCCTTAGCATATTAATGATGATACATTAAAAATGTTTACAAAATACCATCACTTGAAATTATGAAATGAATGTAATTAAATTGCCTACAAGCCCTTAGGGCTGTGAACACCAGCTTAAGCATTAGTGAGACAGATTGCAAGCCAGGATTCTAGTTGTTTCTCTCATGCTGGGGAGAAATGGAAATAGTTTTGCAACTGAGAGCCATACCACTGCATGAAATGTAATGCTGGAATACGGCAGAGAGGAAGATTCCCAGCAATAGCTAGCACCAACTTGAAATTCTGCCCATGTGAGCAGCACTGCCAATTTGTATTTCTGACCAAGGTTATCCAGGAGAACGTTTACTATCATCCATTTGCTAAACAGCTTACTTGAGACTTACTATGGTTACACTGAAAATGGCCTTGTATAAAAAAAATAGGGAAGAGACCTAAAAGGGATCTTAGGTTGAAAAAGAAGTTTTCCTAAGGAATGGCATTATCCTCTTGGCAGACAGTTGTCCTGAGAACAGAACCAAGCTCTTCCAGCAAGGCTGTGTGACCAGACTAAAATGTATACACATTTGCAGACTCAGGAGTCACCATTCTCTTGTGGCTCCTCCAGGTGCTCATGGTCACCAGTGTCCAACCCAGCTTCTCTGCAGGCTGATATTCTGTTGGGTGACTGGTCCCCTCGTTCAAAGTGGCCTTTCTCTATGCTAGAACATAAGGGGGTCCTCTATCCACTGCTTGTCAGGTATTGTCTCTTGTTAGCCGTGCTATAAATAATAGGAAAAGTGCTCTGGTCAACAAAGAGTGGAAGGTGGAAAGAAGGTCAGCAGATGAGATGGGTATGGGGATGAATGTTTTAACAGGATCTAACTGTTAAGACCCTATTAACAAGTCAACTCCATCACTTACAAAACAATGTCCTCCCATCCCTTTTACTCTACAGCTTTGAGGAAGAGTATGCGCAATCGATGTTAAAAACTCCTACTAGCCTTGGCAGAGCAGGTCACCTGGTGAAAGAGGGCACAGAGCTCCAGTGGCCCTCTGGGTTTTAAGCTTCCAGCATTTCCAGACCTGCTTGGACCCAGACAACATAAGCTTCTTGTGTCCTGTATATGATGTTGATTGGGAAGGTGAGAGCATCCTTCCAACTTCACGGCAGTTTGGCACTCTGGACTTTTAACTGTTGCAGTCCCCCTCAGATCTAGAAGCCTGAGCAAGATCACATGCCTCACATTCAGTCTGTGTCTGTCAACTGTAGGCTCAAAAGCTAAAAATCCATGGAAATCGGGAGAGAAACTGTTTGTACATGATGTATCCATTTTTGTACACATTTAGAGAAAGAGTCTCATTGACTGCACCAAATTTTTCTTTTGCATCTTACAGTATTTGATGTTTTAATCAGAGAAACATCTGGCACAAACAGTCCCTGTGCTGCTTAATTTGTTAGATGGGATTACTTCTGTTCTTTTTCTTCCAGTTCTCACTTGAGCATCTATTATTGGCCACTGTCAGAGGTAGGTTACTGAATTCAATGGTCATTCATTTGGCAGTTTGTGTTTTTATTTTGCTCCCACTCCCACCCAGAGTGTTTTGGAGAATATCATTACAGAGAAAAGCTGTGAAACATTGTTTCAGTTCTTCTCAAAATCAATAAAATAATTTTTAACTTGTATGTATTCATACAAACATGCCCTGTGCTAAGTCATATGTTCAGAACTGTACTGTAGACAATGTTCAGTTTATAGCTTGTTTGCTACAAAGTCTGAATTCAATTTTTCTAAACATATGTTGAAGAGAATGGTCTCACAATTAAGACAGTTGCATATAGCATATTCCATCTCAGTTTGATGGTTATCTCAGAAACAGCGTGTGTTGAGTAACTCATTGAGGAAAACATTTTCCACAAGATAACACAAATTGCTGATCATAATTTCTCATTTTTTCCAGTTTGGGAACCATGAAGATTCCAAACGTGTTAGACATACATGCAGTTGGAGTCAAAAGATCTGTAAAAAGAAGGGTAGGACATGCCAGGAACAGGAAGCCCCAATTTAAATTTGAGGGGTATTTTTCCTATGTGTTTGTTGTGTTCTTCTCAGTCACTTAGTGCTTTCTTTGTACTCCAGGTATACATTGATGAAAATAAAGCTTATGAACCTTCAGAGGTGTCTTGCAGCTTAAATGATTCTAAGGTTTGCTTAGAGAAAAATGCTCTGCATTTCCAAAGAAGAATGTTTCAGAAGTGTCCAAAATTAATTGAGATTTAATCTCCCTTTTTCAGCTTGCCTGTGTGTACAGTATAAAGGCAATTTCCAAGATCAATACATTAACAACAGCAAGCTGTAACTCTAAAACCCCTATGGTAACAATTCCTTCATTAAGCACTTGTCCCAGTCCTTGGGAAATATCCATCCAGTGGGATTGGGGTTCTGTGTAAAAATTATCTAAGATAATGTAATGAAAAATTCTGTTACACAGGGCACATCCCAAAAGGGTCAGATCTGAATACGAATAAATTATCAGTAATAAGTTCTAATGCTATAAAACCCCTATGGCAATAATTCCTTACTTAGTTTGGGAGGTGAACATCAAGCAGACTGGCATAGACCTACACAGTGAACAGAATAATAGCAAGAATAAAAGCACACTGAAAAGTTGTCTTGGTTCTTGGGAATCATCCATCCAGTGAAATTTGAGTTTCCTGTAAAAGGTATGTAAGAAAACATAACCAAGTAAAATGTAACAGATGATTCTATTACATGGTACAAGCTGAAAAAGGATCAAATTTACAGTACATCATCAACTTCCAGTTTCATACACTGACTTCATGTATATATGGCCAGCTAAGTACTGCGGGCAAACACTCTAAACATGAAGGGTATAGATACCTCCATAGGAGTTTCATCATGTACAATAGGCTTTTCTATGCCCAGTGCTCATTAAGCAGGAAATGTCTTCTTGCGCATTTGAGAAGAGGTTGCAAGTACCCTTTCTCCTCCTTCAGGCCGCAGGGCCTATGCCCCAGACTGCCTTCTCCCTGGGCAGGTATCACCCACAGACACCAATGAAACAGACATCTTGGTGTTTGACGTAATGCTTTGTCCAAGCATGGATTCTAAGCTAGATCTCCCTGGACTCTTAACTGCCTCCCAAGCGTGGTCTGCTGATGTCTTCACCAGGCCTACCTGATTCCTGTTTGCATAGACTAAACTGTAGAAACAACTGCAGAATTGCTATTAAAGGATGTGCATGTGACAAACTGAACAGCCACCTCTTCCCAGATAATGAAAAGGTGGGCCTGTTATAACTAAACACCGCATGTAAAATCCCAACTTCTCAACTCAGAGCTTTCTACCCAAATAACCAGAGCTTTTTTTTAATAAGTTTGTGACAACTACTAAGATACAGAAGATGCATGACAGATTCTACATACACCTGGACAGCATAGTTCCCATCTGAAATGGTATTCGTTACTGTAAAGCAGAACATACAAACGGAAGTATTGAATTTGATGTGAACAACTGCATACTAAGTCAGTATTAGAGTATCTGCATTAGATATGCTACTATGGAAAGCACGAAGACAAAAGATTAATATTTCACTAGACCAAGTCCACAGACAAATCAGTAGATCTGAAACACTCTCCCAGAAATGGCGTCACCAGTTTCTTACTTTATGCTGCTCTTCTTGGATTCACAAGAAGTCCTTTCAGTGCGCATCAGAGGGTTGATCTAGCTCAGTGGTGAACTCCAGAACATTGTTTCTTTAGGCTACTAATCACCACCTTCCTTAAACATTTTTACATTTAATTAAAGGCTACCTCAAAACCTGGAGATGTCCTTTTCACCAAGACAGCCTGTTACTGTGCTAACAGCAAGTCCCAAAGGGTTCTTCTCAATTAGCAAGGGCGCTTGCCACAGCACCCAAAAGGGATGGCTTTTGCTTCATAATGAATGTATCAGACCACAGCTACTGAAAATAGAGCTAGATTAACACTAATATTTAAAAGATTTCTCATGTAAACAGCAAAACTATAGGGTAAGGGAATCACTTTGCTGCTTTATTTATCAGCTCAGTGTTCCCCTTTAATCTTTTTTTAAAATCCATCTTGCTTTTCTGTACCTTTGTGGATTACAGGAGCACTACATACGTTTAAAAAGGAATTGCATTTATGTTCTATGTTCCAGCAGTACTACCTCACCCTCTAATATTCTTTTAAAAGACACATTAGGGTGAGTAAATTTCTGTTATTTATACAGCCAACCTCAATGTGGCTGCAGGAAACTAAAGAGAACAGACAAGTATATCAGGTTACTAGCAGAAGTTAAAAAACAAAACCCCCAACCCTTAGCAGTCTTACTCCTTCAAAAACAAAAACATTTTCAGACTTTACCAGATGTGTCAGAAACACTTAAAAGCACCTCCCAGATACCTGAGAAGTGCACATTCTCTCTGCTACAAACTCTGCACTGCAAAAACTGAGCAGGAAAAACTCAGTACTACACTTTCTAATCACTGTTTTCTTACTTAAATAGGAACAGTTACCTCACTAACTTCCCTTATGTGAGCTTTATGGGCTACTATTACCCATTTGGCCTTATTTCAAGAAATAAATCAAGGTGCTGGGTCTGAATTCGGGTGGTAGCTCTTAACCTGTAATTAAGAGGGTTCCTCCCAAACCCAGGTTTTACCTTAATCTCCATGGAACTACTACAAAACCGTAATGCATGAGGTTTCAGAGAATGATCTCAAGTACCCATGTTTGTCACCTGTACAAAGGCATGTGAGAAACATAGTACAGGCCCTGAGTCTTAATCGCAAGAAAACCAGAGATTGATATACAAGTCCTAGTCTTCCTGCTCTATGCTGATAAGGTGATGTAGCTGACTGGGCCAGGAGAAAGCCACAATGTTATGACATCCTAGACAGGGCTGTAGAAACACTTTGTCTTAAACAGACTGGGCAAAGGTATTAGTTTAGCTGTTCCAACATAGAAAGAGATCCTCTTGCAACAACACAAATTAAGCTGGTTTCATGTCAAACAGCTCTTCATTTCTGGCTCAGGCTCTTTTGAGGGAAGTCAGGGCATCAGCACCTGATTGTGCATTTCCCTCAGGTGACTAGTTTCCTGCAATTTGTGTTTCCCTGGCCATAGTGATTCAGCTTCTGCAGCTGTAGAGTTTCAGGACTCAACACTAGAACCATGTGAAATATCCAGGGTAGCTTAGTCCAGCATAGGCTGCCTCTTGTATAAGTCATGCCCTTTCCATCTCGGTACATCAGGACATGTTTGGCCATCTCTTGTCTCCTCCAAGAAAGGCTATTGGGCAGGGATCTCTGTAGCTTGGCTGCTCTGAGTCTCCTCTGTTCTGCTTAGAAAGTTGTGCTTATTTGTGTCTTGGAGTACCAGAAGTTTGATATGGCCTCTACCAAATGAGCTGTGGAACCGCTAGACAACAGTTATCTCCTGCTGAGTATGGAAATATAGTAGGAATTGCAGCAGTAGAAAATACCAAAAGCAGCTCATCTTAGAATAACCTTACCATGGTAGTTAGGTGCTTTCCTGGGAAGTATATAATTCCTGCAGGCCAACAAGTGAACGTAACTTAATCTCAAGCAAGAACTTTATATCTACTGTTTTAGAGGATTAACAAAAAAGAGGAGCTCCTCCTCCATTTTTTGAGCTTGAAATGAAAAATGTGGCCAGTCAGAAGTATCAGAGTACTTAAAAGCAACCCACAAAGTGTTTCAGTTCACCTGGAAAAGCTATTTTAAGAAAAAAATAATTTACAAGAGCATAAAAAAGTACCCTATCCTGAGGGAGTGACATGAATTACAGTTATGGCACATCTATATCAAACTTTGAAGACTCCATACAGAGGCTTTCTGTAAACAGGTGTGTGTATTTTCTGAACCTTCGGATATATTTCTTTGATCGGAGTTGTATCTTTTTTCATTTTGTGTTCCGACACTCCTCTGAGGCTACTCATGTACCATACTGGCTTGAAGTGGTACATCTGTTCCTTCATTATGCTCTGCTCAGGTCTTTAAATACCTGGAGCAAACCCCAGACTCCAGATTTACCTGCTATTTTAATAGAGCTGAACTATCTTTTCTCTACTTGGCAGTCAGTGTTATTGCACATGCTGTATAGTTGAAGACCATAAATTTTTCTTTATGCCCAATAAATGCACTCTTTCAATAGGTTAATGCTTGTATCCTGCAATTATTTAAAACAGGTGGACACTCTGACACTTGCCATTAGCCAGTCTGCAACACACAAAAGTATTGATCAAGTCAAAGATGCACTTCTGACTTGTGGTAATCAATGTATTAGTTCTCCAAGGGTTTTTACAGTGTAATGAGCAGGAAATATATATACTATTGCTAAGTTTCTCTCTCTTCAGGGAGCAACTGAGTGCACTTATAGAAGAGCTGATGTACTGATTCACAGTAAAGAGAAATGACATCTCCAAATAAAATTTTAATCTTAAGTATGTTTGTAAAGTTTTGAGGAAGACTGATGGACAAACTTGCAAAGTTTGCAGAATTATAGCACTTAATATACAGCTATAGAGATACTGTGCAATTGTACCTTTTATTGTGAGTTTTCCAAAGTTAACTAGAGCTCAACCTGCTTTTAGACCCCCCCCCAAGGAAGCCAAGTGATGCCGCAGGAAGTGTTTTTGATGAGGAATTAGTAGTTTCTGTTCCCACTAAGCTAGAGCAAAACACATTTCTCAGAGTGTTCTTGGACTTTTTGCTTTTGGAAGTGATATTCTCAAATTCCGTATCAGTGGCTAATCTTTAATTTACCATGCTTCACCTTCAGTCTTGGAGTTGCAGCTCTGTGTTAACAATATCAAGCAACAGTCACGTGTTTTCTGTTAGTCAAATGTTATTTACAAAAATGAACAAATCAGTTTTTGGCACACAGTAAAGAAATCAAAGCTTGCTGAAGGCTGGCATTGTAAACAAACTGCATTCAAATTTACAGTTAAGATTGAAGATGTCTTTTTCACATGATATTTCTTGAGCCACTCTCCACTGGATCTTTTGTTAAATATGCAGAGAATAATACCTCTGACCTCCAGTCAGTGGTGTCATTTGCCACCTTCAGTAAAGTTTGGTGTGTTGTCTCTGATAAGGCGACTGATAAGGCGGCAGATAAAGGGCTTTAATAAGCTGCAGTTAGGATTCCGGGTCAGTGCAAACCAGTGTTTACCCCAGGGGAGGTCATGAAGAGTATCTGAGGTTACCTAAGGTTTAGGTAGCACAGCAGAAATAACGTAGAGGGAAAAGAAAACTCTAAAACTTTTGTTTACAGTAAACCAGTTTACCTGAAATAGATGACAAAAAGTACACTGTGATCAATCCCTACAGTTTTTACTGTATTCTCGTAGTTATATTCTGCTCATAATGACAGGATGGGGATGCAGTAACTCTTTTTTGTCTGGATCTCAAAGTGCATATGCCAAATATGTACGTTTGGCTCTTACATTTCTCTGAACCAAAGATAATCGGACCAGACATTTTTATAGTTTTTGATACCTGAATGCTTACACAAGCTTTATGTAAAAGTATAACTGAACACTGTCACCAGCTGAACCCATTTTGCATTTCCTACTCTATTCAGGGGGCAAAACTCCTCCTGAGAGGCACAAAAGAAACCTAGGCACTCTTAATCTCAAAATTCAATGTGTAATCCACTGGCACAGCGTGTGTCATATATTTTAATGGCCTGTGTACATAGATATAAGTGTACAACTGCAAGCAGCTAATGGGTTTATTCTTTTAACGGAGGAAGTCTTGGCTGCTAATCTGAAGGCCCTGGGTTCAAACCCTACTGACGACCCAACTTAAATCATTGTTTTATTAAGTAAAGACTTAAATATGATTGATATAATTTAAGCTATTTAATCTTCCATTATAAAATGATTAAGATTCATCCATCTGTTCTATAATCAAAGATGTTAATAAAGTTATGAAGCTAATAGTGTAACAAGTGTTTTTGCTAATCCTAAATTGTTGGGATAGTTCTCATCTGGGAGCAGAGAGGGACACAGCAGGAGGAACAGTCCATCTCTATTATGAGTGATTAGTATAACTTTAAGCTATAATTACTTGGATACATTCACACAGGAGACTGCTACCCAGCTATTAAGTATCCTTAAGAGGATGATCTTTTGTACCAAAAGGTCCAGCAGTTTTTCTGACAGTTGAGAAGTTTATCTCCACCAAGTGCCTGAAGGGTGACTCATGCATATAAAGTGCTTCAGATGGGCAGTGGCTTTTTTTTTATAGTGGCTGACAATTTAAAAAAAAAAAAATAGAAAAATATTATATATCATCTTTCTAAGCTTGTTCCTCTAAGGGGTACCCAGCACTTAAGCAGCATGAGGATTTTACTGAGCTGAAGGCACCTTGTGCAGCCTACTATCTCCATAGTCACCCTGAAGAATCAAGAACATCTTTGGCTGTTTGGCATTGCCACTGCTTCAAATAAGCTAGAAAGAAACTGATGGAAAACACAGAAAATATCAGGGGAATGTCTCTACCATGGAGCCTGAAAATCACAGGGTACAAGAGCCATTCTTAGGTGCCAGGAACAGGGTCTGGCAGCTCATGGGTATCTATTGATAAAACCAGCAAAACAGTGACACTTCATCCTTCCTAACAGCAATGCATTCTCCTTCTCCAGTGCTGCTGTACTCTTTTCCTCAACCATTTCATGCTTGCAGATAGTTTGCCTAAGCATTCATGAAGAGTACACTGGGGTCTAGAAGTCAGGAAAGCCCTCTTTTCTCTGCAAATATATGCAAATAGAGGATCCAAAAGGTAAAACTCATTTATCAAGAATGGCATTTGTGAGTCTGCCAGTCTGCAGAAAGTTAATACCACAGTGTGCAGATAGGAGAGTTTTGACAGTCTTGTCTGGATACCGAGTTTAGTGGTCCATTTTGATTTCTGATAGGAGCTGAAGATGCACCCAAGGAAAAGGTGCTACTGTGATTTAGCCAAACTGTTAAATGTAGAAAACACCACTGGAGAGGGCTTTGAAGACAGGTCTCTGATACCACAAATAATCATGTTGTTGTAACTGATCCACCTAAAAATAACTTCCATTTGGCATCAATTTTTAAACAGAATCTTCTCTCTGTTTTTATTTCTTTGCTGTGTGCAAAGCCAGTATCACATATCCTCAGCGTTATTATTAACAGGCTTGACAAACCTTGTACACCTGGAGCATACCTGTGTTCTGAAATACAATAATGTGCAGAAACCCAGAGGCAGCCCCAAATGTTTATTTACCAGATCTATTGCGTTGGTGGCTTGGAATTGTATGTGCTGGCTGATTAAAAGATGATTTTCACTTCATCTGCTGTTTCTGATAAAATTCCAGATTATAGACAGAGTGCTTTTTAGTGTTGCATTTTGTTAAATTTCAAACTTTTTTCCCTACGTTCTGCCTATATAATGTTCCAGACCTGTTTCAAATCATCAGTGCCTTCCAAATTTGCACCAGCTGCAGAGTTCATTAACACAACTGTTTTGTGTCAAGGTAATAACAAAGACTTTTTTCAACTCTTTAGATTTGATCAGCCTCTGAACCAGTAGCCTCTTTCCAATAACTCTCCCTTCCAGCTCAGCTAATTTTCTACTGTTTAGCCAGTTTCTTGATCATCTTATTCTTTTGCCAATGTTCTGTTAACTAACATTTACATAAGACACTTTACCGAAACCTTAAACGAACTGCTGGTTCAATACGTTTTACTCACAGTCCCACATTCAACTTTTCAGGCTTTTTACCTTCAGGGTTCTCAATTTTTCTTAAGACTGTATTCTGCTTCTTGTGCATTAGCAGCTGGACCTGGAGGAGAGTGAAAGGACAACAAAAGCATGTTCAGCTGAAAACAGAGAGAAGAAGAAGAAAAAGGAAGGAACTATTTATTGTTTTTTCTAAATTCTGCAAGTTTTTAGAACTCAAATACAAATGAAGAGTAGAACTGTAGAAATAAGGAATAAGGATAACAATAAAGATAAAAAATGAAGACATATAAAACATAAATATTAAATATAGAGTCACCTAGAAACTTCTCCAGTGTCTTTCCATACTTGCCACCCTCTAGGAGCTTAAAGAATCTGTTCACATCCTCATAGTGTTTATTAAGTTTCAACTTTTTATTCAATTTTTCCTGAGAAAGAACTGAACAGAAACCAAGCCAGGGCTACAGTTAGCTTTGACATCTTATTTACTCAATAGTGAGATAACTTTCAAAGATAAAATATGTATTTTAGTTTTCCTTCTGAATAGTAAGCTTTGTGGATATTTTTTCCTACTTACCTCCTTTCCTGTTTGCAAGCTGCATCCATTACTGCCACAAAGAAGGTTTATCTCATGAGCGAAGAATCAACATTCATATCTTTACTTACAAAGAGAAATAAAAGGGAATTTTTTCCTGTCCTTTTCTACAAACCGTGGAGTCAGGAAACGGACCTTACCTTATTTTATAATAAAATTAAATATATTTAGAATTCTATACTTACATTGGTTTACATTTTATGTTACTCTGGTAACTGTTTTTTTATGTTTGAAAAGCATCTCTGAGTTGCAAAGTTCCTGATACAACCATTAAGATGAAGCCTCTCTATTTGTAAGCCAGTAAAACCAGATAATTGCAATATAAGTAAAATGTCAGCCACTTTCTCTCGCCCCACAATAAATAGCAAGTGCTCAGATCTGCATATGCATCAAAAAAACAAGCATGCATGAGTTGAAGTGAATGCAATATAAAGCATAATATGACACATAGTTCAGATTAAACAAAGATGCTGCTGTAGTACAGTGTTGTCTCTACTACTTTGATTGCTATAGAAAAATACTTGTTTAAGAGGAAAAGGTGGTATATGCCTGAAAACTGCAAAGCCTTCCTGCTCCTCCTTTGCAATCAGGTGGTTATGCCCACCACTAGGTCTATACACAAAGTCTGCCATAAATTGTCACTGTATTCAGATGTTGTTTTTCCATCAAAACTAAGATTTGTAACACACTGCATCAGGTGCAACTGAATCTCTTTATCTCCTAGTAGAAATAGTCTCATATGGGACTGTACCGTGTGTTCTGGATCACCGTTGCTAAAGCTTTCCTAATGTTTTATCTGTTTGTCTCATTGTAAAACTCATGAAATGTCAAGTGGTCTCTGGATCTCTGTGCACTGAGTTACAGTCTGGATTAGAACTTTAATCCAGAAGATGATTAGTCTCATCACTGCTCTGTTTAGACAGTGTGAGAGTGAGGCCTTTTGTTTCAGCCCTCTCATAAAACATGAAAATAAATGGAGCAGTTTATTCCGCAAAGGTCCTTGAATACCCAGAACTTTCTGCATGATTCCCAGGGTAAGCATTACACTTACTCCAGGCCATGATGTTCTAGAAGTTGTTGTGTCCGTCAACCCTAAAGATGTGGGCTGAGCTGGAGCAGTTAAGGCTCACAGTCCGTTTCAGTGTTTGTGAGTCAGCCAAGGTGGCAACTTAATACCCACTCTAAAAAGCCACCTGGTTAGCTACAATGCCTATATATTGATAAATCAGAGTATTGTGGCCTCTTAAAGACCAGATCACACTCTTAACAGTGATCGGGAATATTTGATTAGTTGTAAACTTGAGGTTCACAAAACAGTTAATGGTTAATATTGGTAATACTAAACCTATTTCCATGTCTTCATTTAATCTTTCAGCAGAAAGACCTCCCATGGCAGTGCACTACAATATAGGAAATAAAAACAAATCCTCTATCAACACAGATGCATAAATATGTCAGAGCCGCTCTGAACAGGAAAAATTGCTGATCAGCTCACGTTATAAAAACTAAATATTGGACCACAACACTGAACACTTTACAGAGTTTTCACTTTATTTCACAAAAGAGATTAACTGGATTCAAGGCGGGCTTGCAGACAGGCTATTGTAAATTGGACCAGAAATCATCAGCCACCTACAGTCTGAATTTGACCCCATTATATTAAACAAAGAGCCCTGAGAAATAATTGAGCTGGGAGCTGCACAACAGCCTAAACCCCTGCTGGCTGACAGTGTCCAGCAGAGAACAAATGAACCCACTACTAATGGTAGTCAACAGCTTCTTCAGAGGACTGAACTTATCAACCTCTAAAGAAAAAACAATATTCTGCCTGGTCCTTAAACAACCAATGTGATGTAGAAAACTGGCCAAATTCGCAGCTACTGCAGATTGTTACAGCTCTTCTAAAATCGGAAGATCAATGAGAATTTAAGTCAAGTTCCTGTCAACTTCTCCTTGCCAAACTGAGCATGTGAGTAGAGTAACAAACAAGCTCAACATTATTCAGTGCATAGTACCCTGTTTACTCATGTAGGCATTATAGATGGCGTGATCTCTTAGCAGTCTGGGTGCAAAGACAGAGTCCCCAGAAGCACTGATGCACAATTATCATATGTTATCATGCACACGGGTTGACTGAACAGGTGTGCTCCTCCCCAGGTGAACAGGGTAAGTCTCTAATGTGCCAATAGCTCATCAGAAAACACTGTCACAGGCTCTGAATTTGGTCCTTCCCCAGTGACAGCAGCTGTCTAAGCGATGGAGGCAGGATCAGTTTTTTTACTTTTGCATATTTAACATAGTAGAGCATTAAGTAGCTCCTACTCTAGAATAAATTGTGTGGATCCAGTGCTCTGTGTTTTGCAGGCATAATAAGGAATACCGTGAATCTACAAACATAAAAAAGCATTGATGGCTTTCTGGCAGTGGTCACTGCTATCAGCTATGGCTGGTGACATTCATGCTGCAAGTTAAGGGAATAAAAACAAGCTTCCTACTTAAATTAGTCAGGATACAAAGCCCAGCTGCTATGCAGAGAAGAGAGAATTAAATAAACCATGCCCCACTTAAACTCCCCAGCACACTGTGATTTCTCTCTGAATGTGGCACCTTTCAAAAAAATGCTTCCATTCTTTTGCAGAAGTCAAAAGAGCAGGTAATTAAACCAGAATCTGAAGGGGCTGCCCCATGCCAGGCCTGACCCTGCTGCTCCTGTGGTCCTCAGGCAGCTGCCCCTGGGGCAGGACAGATGCGGAGCCTGTGCGGCACTGCTCTCTGCTGAGCTGTTGGCTCGGTAAGGGGCAAACCCACCTGTGTAGTCAGATGCCACGGAGGGGAGAAGGTCCTCCTTTCCCACCCAGAGCAGTTTCAAGCTTCACTCATTCCTCCATAGGGCCTTCTTGAGCTGTAGGACTTGTCCTCAGCAGGGTTTATACTGGGGAAGTGGGTAGGCAGCACAGAAATCTTAGCTAATCTGTAAAAAGAGCTGTACATGCTGGGAGAGCCTTGCATTTTGCGAGCAACTCTTTTTGTATTTGAAGTTTAACAGTATAATTTTTTTCCTTGACAAACTGATCAGTTAAGGTCTTCTCAGGTTCTTCCAAATGCCCTTCTGAGTACAGGAACTTGCGACGGAGCTCTGAATTTCAGCACAGTCTGACGCAGAGACAGTATATCATCTGCAGCATGCATGTAGGGTACACCGATAATTCTGGTACCACATAGCAGGTCAGTCTGATTAGGACTCTTTTGCCATACACTGTGTTTTGTCTTTTTTTCTGCAACTGATCAGGGAATCTCAGAATTAATTAAATCTCCTGATGTACTTAGACAGCTTGTGCAGTAAGTGGTAAGATATTAGAGACACTGAACTTGTTCATTTGATTTCATCTCTGTAACCTGAGCTCCAATTTAATACTGTATCTTCTACCCTCTTGAAGATTAATTGCTGCACCAGTTAGCAAGTCATCTCACCTTCTTTCATTTGTGAAGAGTGTAAGTCAGTAGAAATGTAACTCAGGTATTACTCTGGTTTTATACATGACCGGTGAAAATTCAGTTAAAGATTTAACAGTTAAATATATTTAGCACTACAACACTCTTTTTCTTAAAACCATCTCTAGGGCCAATTCATACATAGTCCTGTTACAGGTGAAGGAATACAACTAATATTTGAATTCTGCCTTCAGTTGTCTCAGTATAGACACAGACACCCTCACCCTTAACTTCCAGTATCAGAGGAGTTTTCTGGATTTACACTTGTGTTAGAGAGCAGATGTTAATGCTTTTTCTTCTTTTTTTTTTGTTTTCTTTTTTTTTTTTTAAACATATCAGGGCATTATAGGAATGACAGTCTTAATGTTGGCAGGAGCACTGCCGAACTGATTTTGCAATTATAGCATGTGAGTCTCCTGGCTCTGCAGTGGGCTGATGACACAGTAGAGGGTGCATGAGCAGCTCTGATCTACAAGGTACCAAAGCACCCTGTTCGCAGATACCTCTGCTCTGGACCCTTCATCTATCTAAATAAGACGAGGTACACAGAGAACTTAATGAGACACCATGTTCTGGTAACTCTGCTGTGAAAAAGCTCCAGCACAAGGCAACCAGCTGGCAGCAGATTCACACTTGTGCCAGAAATACAATCCTGGCAGTGAAAGAAAGAACATCTTGAAAACGTAACGAAGTAGAGACATAGGAAAGCAAAACAATAATAGACACACTCTTCAGCTTAAGAATGACATGTTCAAGAGGCTTTTGGTTGCTGGAGAGTAACTTCTTTAAAAAGTTAGTGGTCAGAAGAATATTAATTTTAATTTCTCAGACACTGAACCAAGCATATTTTCCTGTCAAAATGAAATCGGGTAATTCCCATCCATTTTCAGAAGTCCATAATAGGTGTAAATCTACCCTTAAACACAGGTGAGGTTTTAGACAGTCTTGGAGTATAGGTAGCTTTGTAGACAACCACTCCTTGTAATCTTGACACACATCATGATTATACACAATACAGTAAAACGCCTCCCAAACTGTGCTTCCTTATGTGCCGAAATCTGCCCCAGCCCTGGTGGGCATTTGTTTTGTTAATGAAATGCTTTTACTCATCCCTACCATCACTGTAGTTCTTAGCATTACTTTTAATATTGTCATTGCTTCTTGCAGCGCCCACCAACCTGTTGTCCTAGCATAATGGCATCAACATTCCCATCCTGGGTATCTGAAATATGGAACTTACACAGTCCTTTTACAACATGGACACCAGTGATTCTTTCCTAGAAGCCCTTGTCCCAGGAAGGCCAAAGGTAGCTTCTCGATTTATGCCCTTACGGTTAATGGATTTTTCCAGTGGATTTTTTCCCCCAGGATCCAATTTCTGCATTGTTTCTCCATACAAGTCCTTAAGGACTGCGTAGAGCACCATCAAGAACCCATAGCAGTTGCCTCCAGGAATACTCTGAAGACTAGTATTTGTTTTCTTAAGTTTCTTTTAGGTTCCTTCAGTTACACACCCTAGAAATGCATCCAAGCGCAAACATTGCTGTCTGCTTTAGCAGGGCACCAGGTTGCCTGTTACAGATAACATGCAACAAGTCTTGCATTAATTCAGACGTCCATCCCTTATCTTGACATCTGAAAATGGCACCTTCTGGCAGCTTCCCCTTTGGTATTGTCTTTCTTTTAAGGATGATGAATAGTGGCAATTTTGCCTTATCTGCTAAGACCACCAGCAAAGTGGCAATCCTCTTTTTTCATTGGCAGTATTTTTGATAAGTGATTTGAGCTTTTTTTATTGCACAGTAATATGATGTCTGAAAAACCCAGTGCATGTCTAAAGAAAAAAACCAATGTTTGTTTTGTGTTGCCTGTGTGCATTAGTAAACATTTATGAATTTTATATATTACTGCATAGTGTTGAAATTCTACTGTTATTTTTATACAGTTAAAACAGACTTTATCCCAGTGTTGTTTTACATCCAACATCTTGAGCCTGCATATTACATCATTTATACATGCCAAAAAATGCTGGGTTTGACTTTCAGTTCAGCAAGATCTGTGGCTGTGAAGAAATGTTTAATTGTGATGGGAACCCTGAAAGGAGCCCCTTCTAAAACTAACAAGAACTTTATGTTAAAAATTTCCTACTCTGAATAACCCATTCTGAATTTCACTATTAGTAAAATAATATTTTTCTTCTTTCTATAAAACCTATAGAAAGACACAATCATGAAACTATTAAGAAGTTTTCATACTTCTCATACCATGGTGTATAAGGTTTCCAAAGCATCTTCAAAAGGCGGGAATCTACTACTTAAAGTATTCAGTAGCAATGGTAATCGAGGTCTTTTAGAGACTAGAAAGGAAATTATGTATAATTATACAACATAAACTATATTATGTATAAGCTAGGAGTAGATAAGCAGTATAAGGAGTTCATGCTGTCCTCAGCTTTGAAGGAGCCAGTGGCTCAGAGCAGCTGCTTTAGCTGCTTTTGTTCTTCATCTTGAAGAGGAGGAGCAGGAGAGCGGCAGCTCTCAGAGCTTCCCCTCCCTGGGGTAAGTGGTGGAGCCTAATTAGGCAACATGACTGGTGAATAGCTGTACTGGAGTAGCTAAGGAAGATGCCTGTCATTGCTTACCATCTTAATAATGCACTTTCTTATTTCATCTTTTCTAATATCTGCCCATTACTGCAAATCTATGCTTTCAAATGAAAAATAAAAATCCAGTAACATAAAATCACATCTAATTATGACATCCTTAAAACTGGGGTACAAGTCTTCTCCCTCAGTATCCGGCATCCTGGTGTATTCCTTCACAGCGCTAAGAGTCAAGGAGACTAACAGGTCTTCCCCCTTGAATGATATAGCCCAGTTTAGGAGCTGGAAACACAGGGATCTGTGTGGAAGACCTGTCTTCTGGTGACCGAAATAGCTCATGAACCCTTTCTGGTGTGAACAAATAAGTGGGGAAAGTGCAGGAGTCTGTAGCTTGTTGGAATTACAGGACTTTGTAGCTCTTAGTCTGGCACCACATAAGGGTCATTCAGCTGCCTTGCTGCCCAGAGGCACCTATTTTGTGCTATTACACAAAAAGCGATGCTAAACACATGCAGTAGAAGAGTGGGGTTGTACTGAGCTCTGTGAAGCTTTGTGGACACAGCAATCCTTCTCACAGTAAACAGTATTGCTGGACACACCTGAAGTGGGTTATGAGAGCAAGGATCATAGCAGTAGATAAGTTAATTAAAAATGTCTGTCTATGTGTACACGTGCCTTTGGGTTTCCTGGGACGTATGCCTGGTATCACATGGTGGAAGAGATGCTACTCTGGCCTGTGGCACAGGGACACGAGTGATTTGGATCACATCCACAGATGTGTCCTTGCAGTGCTAAAGTACCTCCTGGCTGCCTTGGGATTGGCACCAGGACACCATGGGCTTTCACTGGTGACAACCCACTGCACTCTTGTTTCTCCTACTTCTTCATTGGACTCTTTCCTTGTTGTAAAGGCAAGGCAGCTCTAGGTACCTTGCCAACTGGTTGAACAAGATGAGTAAATGACCTTCCTTAACGGAAGAGTGCCAACAAAAACACAAGCAGCTGACAGCCATACCCAGGCCATGTCTCTTGTTAGCCTGCCTACCCTGTTGCTGATGCAAACAGAGCAAAACTTAGGGTGCACTGAAAAAATCAACACAAAAGCGTTACAAAATGGCTTTTCCTTGTCAGTCATCAGAGAGGAACTTTGGATTTTAAATCTCTAAAGGATAGGGAGTTATCTTTCTGAATTTATGCATAATGGTAAATGCTGATCTACAGACACTGATAAGTTTAAGCTTTTCATAAAAAGAAGCTTTTACATCATCACATGTTGTTATGCTACATGATGTCCCTCTGGTCTGTGGCATCCCCCTTGAGCTGAGGCAGAGAAGGTGATTTTAACCTTTTTTCCTAAGGAAAAAAAAGAAAACTGCAACACCCCCCCCAGTCCAGCACTATATCCTTGCCTCTGCCCAGCTTGACAGCGCCTTTGCTTCTTGCTTTGGCACAAGGCTAAGTACTGATACTTTCCTCCCCAGGCTAAAATGATTGATACAGTTTCATCCAAGTGCCTTGTCTGGCCTTTCCTACGTCAACACAAAGTGGGAAACAGTAGTTACAGGGACCAAAGTAGAAATCTGTGTTTAGTCACCAGGTTAAGTTGTCCCTATTTCTTTGTCCATGGCTTCATCCTTCAGGCCCGTTACTTCCCAAGTATTTTTCAGAGCTTACCTCTCTAAGATTGTTCTACCAGATGTCTTCTTACTGTGTCTTTCATTTGAATTTGTGACCCAAAAGACACTGCTTCCCGTCTTGACTTATTTCTTCAGACCAGTAGGAGTAACTCTGCTAGAAAAATAATATTGATAAATATTATTTTATCTTCCTGGCTTTTTATTCCAGTAGAAAATTGAAAAAAAGTCCGAAATGTCTGAATTTTCCTCAAAATGGAAATTCTGGCTCCCTACTGACACTCTAAATGAGCATTAAGACTCACCTTCCTATCAGCAAAGTGGCTTCTGATTTTTCTGTTTCAATGTGTCAGTTTGTGTCACTTACAAGCTGATAATAATCACAAGGTATCTGCATTAGGCATGAGCACACCTGCCTTTTTGGGAAGTTCATGTTTTGATATGGATCCAAACTTTGCACCTGAGGCCCACAGCTAGTGGATGTGAGCTGGTTTTGGAAAATAAAGCTGTGCCATGATGATGAACATCAAATTAGATTCTCCTGGAACTCGTAGCAGCGATGACTTCAGCTCGTTTAGAGGTGTGAGGTTCTCAAGTATAGACAAAAGCTGGTGCTGGAGGAAGACATCCAGCCCTGCTAGAGCTGAGTAAAGGGAGGGTGCTTGCTGGGGTCCCGGCCCTGGAGCTGAGGTCATTGGGAAAGATGATTTTGCTAATGGTGTTACGCCCCTGCCAGCCTGCACGTCTGACATAGAGGTGCAGTGGTAGCCAAGCCACCTAGTATGGTAAAAGCAGAGGCTAGTAGGGAGATGCAGAGGGGATGCTGCAAAAGCTGTGAATAGCAGATGATGTGAGCTGGGTGGGAGCCCCATCCCACCCTGGCAGACACAGGAGGCACCACTCTCAAGATCTGGAACCATGCTATAGGACACACCCTGTGAATGGCTGGTCCATCCAGTCCTCCAGGCAATAAGCCCATTTCCATTTCAGGCTCAAATTCATCCTTATGTGGGAGGAAGCACTTGCCAGTTGCAGTGGAGGCTTTGCCATCAGGACAGCAGGAGGACACTTGTAGGAGAGCACTGGACTAGTATAGGGGAAGAGCTCCAGAAGTCCACTTTACAATGGTGATACTGTATGTGTGTGATATGTCTTTAGGTAATTATGGTTGAGAACCAGGTGTATTTTAATAAGGGAACGACTACACACGTTAACACAATGGGACTTTTGCCTGAAGTCGGAGTGTCTCAGAGCGTAAAGTGTGCTTTGCCCCACTGCCAAAGCCCAGGGGAGTTGAACCGCTCGGCACAGTTAACATGTACAGTTGTGAAAGCTCTCGGGCGCCTTTTTTCCTGCAAACAAATATGTCCCCCCTCCTTCCACTTAGGCAATGCAGAGCGTGGTTATTTTTATTATGGTTCTGTCACTTCACACAGTCCAGTTTTATTTCAATAATAAAAATATAGAAATATAATTAGCATCTTTGTTTTAAGGCATTGAGTTTTTAAATTACCACGTGTGACAACTGTTATGGCAGTGAAATCGTTAAAATCATGTAAATGCTTAAACCATGTAGGCCTGGGAGATTATAGTTTCATTAGAGAAAAGGCTATAAAGTTAGACCTAGGTAATTACCTTTCCCATTAATGCTCGAAAATTCTTTGCTCCACTGAGAAGTGATTGTGGTGCATCATGCCTTCTGTGCTTTTACATTCAAACTGCAGGAGCCTTTATTTCATCAGCACAAACTGCAAGGAAACAGCGGCAGCCTTCCAGGTGTACTTTGCAAATTGGGGTTTAAATGCGGAACACATCAAATTAAAATTCAATATTAATTATTTTGTCTTGCTAGGAGCCTGAGTAGTTTAAAGCAGCAAGGGTAATTGTCTAACTCATTGTATGTGTCTACAGCGAACTTAATCATTATGTCAGCTTCCTAATAAAAGGTTATTATAGAAACAAAGATCCCAATTTTACATATGGTAGGCAAGGGAGAATTCGAAGAGCTAGTCTCCAAGGTAGACTTGAGGTTCTTGACAAATGATGCCCATGCTGTGATCAGGTACTTAACAAGAAATCTCGTTATTAACTAGGCCTGTACAGATAATTAGCACTTGAGCTTCAAATTTTAAATCTGGCTTGAGATGTATAATTTATCAAAAGCCCTAGCTCGCTGTCAAAGTCCTATAATAAGGCAGTGTTATTGATGAATTGAGATTAAGAGCAGATTGAAGAGAAAATTAGGCCACTGGTTAGTCTGAAAGGTCTGATTTCAATATTTGCAGTACTAATTTGGTATTATTTTGGTAAATGGACGTGGTCCCCAAGTGCTGCAGAGTATAAAAGAATAAACAGTACATCATTATTCCAACAAAAAAAGTATTGTTTACTGTATGCTGAATTTTGCAGCACTAGCAGTCTCGTTAATAAGCTTCTTTACAGGATAAGCATACCTGTTTTTATTGCATTAATTTGTTATAACACATAGGGAACACCGGGTTTTTATTCAGGGTTAGAAAATGTAGCTTCTTTACATTAAAAAGTGTATTACATTAGACTAGTAATGACCAAGTATACCAATCCCTAATTTGGCTGTTTTGTTTATATCTTTGAATTGTCTTTCAAGCATTATTTACACTGGAATGCAGATAAGTACCATATTGTATGGTCAAGCTACATAAAGGGAGCAACCTTTTTTCAACGATTGCCGGTAGCACTTCATTGCAAGTGGTTCCAAGAAAAAAAACAAGAAAGAGGGACTGCATGCAATCTATCTACAGTAAACTGCAGCTGCGAAGGTGTTAGAGACACGTTCATGACCCTTAGTATGCTAAATCTTTTTGATACACATAATAAAATTACATTTGGGGCAATATCTGATTTCCAGAATTATGTTAGGTGAGGCTTAAGGTTGGGACAAATTCTGTTTGGTTTTTTTCAGGGTTTAATTCTTAGCCCAAGCATGCAGGTTGTATCAAAAAGGCACTACGCTTTGCCATATATCCTGTCAAATATGCGTCAAATGCAACTGCGTAGCATTATATATATCTCATATAGCACATCAATATCCTCCAGCAAAATAATAATGTCAGTCGCTGCCTGTTTCCAGGAAACTTTGCACTGACAACCCCTTGTAACCCGTTATTGGCAGCAGCTCCTTTCCTCTCAGTTTCCAGCTGTCCAGCGGGGTATGCCAAGTCACAGCAGGACCTGAGGAGTGTTTGTATTCAACTGTGGCACCGAGCTTTATGGAGATTTGCCTTGTATATTGTGCACTTGCAGACAAGCGGGATTTCCAGGACCCAGCGGGGGCTCCCCGGTGTTTATGCTGAGGTGGTTAGCTAGTTGGCAAATTGCTTTGGGCCAGAAATGTGTGACAGAGGAAAATGTATTGCATTAGCTTTTCTATCAATAACATCTTAACACTGACTTATAATGCAATTGCTTTCATGCTGCTCCGGCCTCCTAATTTTAATTTTAGGATTGACTGAATTTTGCAGTCAGGCTTCTTTAACGATACTGGAAGGAAAAGCCCCTTCTTCCTTCCTCGGAAATAACATGCAGTTAAAAATATAAGCAACAAAATATAAGCAACTTCAACCACTCTAATAAGCCATTGACTAATACATATTTACTCTGATTTGGAAAACATCTAATCCTTTTGATATATACATTGTTATAATTTTAAGAAGACTTAAAATAATTAATTCTTTTAGATTTTACTCTGCCGTACCATACATAGTGCAGCAGCATTTTGCAGGACCACTTGAGTCTTGCAGGAGCTTTAGTAGATTTGTAAGAGATCCAAAAAAGGAGGGCACTGCAATTCTCAGCAGACAGAAACACTAGTTTATACTTTTGTGGGGGTTTTCATTCAGTCACTCCCAAGTATTACTCACATATTATGGACTCATTCCGATCGTGCTTACGCTGAATGTACTTCTGCTGTGCACTACTGCAGTTTGAGATCAGGAGACACTCCTGGTTGAATTAAGACTTACATCAGTGTAAGAGGTAAATCTGAGGAGATTTAAGAGTCATTTAAGATAAAAGTAACCAACAAGCTACAGTTCAACTTTATTTAGAAAAATAATTTAGGAAGTATTTTATATCTTTAAATGACATTTTCAAGTGTACTCAAAGCTAAAAATTATTTTGATATTTCAGAATTTGGGAGAAAAATGGATATGTATATGCCAAACTGAAGCATGGGGCACATCCACATCACAAGACTCTTTCAATTTGGGGCACTTTGGAACTCCTCGGATAAGGCTGCTTTCTAATAAGCTTAGCTACTCAGTCGCCGACTTTGAAGTCCTTTCACATGAGACGTTCCCACAGCTTGTAAGGGGAGCTGTGCACACAAAAGATCGGCAGTAGAATGCATGTTTCTATGTTTGATCGTATTCGTATAGTAAATGTAATAACAATATAATACTTTTCATGACTTGAAGGAGGAAATAACAGCTACCAGTGACCACCATGCAAAAGAAAAGAATGGAAATGCTTATTACATAATACCCCACATCTTACACTGCCTTATTCCAAACAAATGGGTTTGGTACTCAGGTGCTTTGTACAGTCATTCCTACGTTCCTTTTTTAAGCGAGTTGGTAGAGCTGGCGTAAATGACCACATGTGAGCTGTGTGAATAATGACCCAGAGGAGAAGCAGGCTTGAGGATTCCTAGAGATGTAATTACAAATAGCAACTACTTAGTCCAGCGCAGGATAATAAAACAGGATTTTGCCAAGATACGTTCCTTCAGCTAGCCCCGATCCGTTCCAATGCTACAGATACTGCCGTCATCCGTATGCTTGCAATGAGCTGAGTTGGAAAATTCCAGAGGGAGGATTTCCTGAACTTAGTTATCACTCGAAGAAAGGCAAAGTTATGCCTCTCCTCAGGGTGTTCCCTCACCGGTTGTAAAAATACTAACTTGGCGTTACTAGTTCAGGACCGGGGTACAAGAGCAGAGGCTCGACCGCTGCACTGCGGGAAGGGTAGGCATAGACCTGCCAAAAACCGAAACGTTTTTGAGGAGAAACCTGGACGCTCTCGGCAGCCTATTTCGGCGCGGCTCGCCCGTGGGACTGTCCCCGCCGCGGCGGGCGGCGCGGCCGCGGCTCCCGCGGCTCCCCCGGCGCCCTTGCGCCCGGCCGCCGACAGGGGGCCCCAGCGCACCGCCAACCGCCCGCCGGCGCCGCGCCGGGACGGCACCGGACGGGACGGGGCGGGACGGGGCCCGGCCGCCGGCGGGGCCGGGGCGGCGGCGGCGGCGGGGCCGGGCCGGGATGGGGCCGGAGCCGCCGGCGGGGCCGGGATCCCTCGCCGCGGCAGCCGCCCGCGGCTCTTTGCAGCGGGGTTTCTAGTTTGTTTACCTCAGGCGCCGCTTTCTCCCCTTCTCTCCCGTTTAAAAGGAGCGCGGTGCCGGGAGTGCCGGGTTTTGTCTTTTCCTGGGAAAAGAGCGAGGGCAGCCACCTGGGAGGGAGGGGGTGGCTTTGGTCTGAGACAGGGTGGGGACCCAAACTTCGGTAAAATAAAACATTCCTGATGCAGAACGAGGTAATTTGATGCATGGCTCCCACTCAGCGCGTCAAAGCCTGCCTCTCGCCGATCAGATTAACCGGCTATTTCCAGTAGACCTAATACTGCTACTTCAGTATTCAGGCAACGGAAGGCAGGAAAACTCATTTTGCTATAGGGGATAGTAAATAATAGTGCCATTTTGTTACATCAACGAGACATTTGCAATCCGTTAATTTTTAAAATGTACACGGAGTTTGGATTCTCCCCCCCCGATTTTCTTTCTTTTTTTTAATGAAATGATTCAGGGAGGCAAGTGTCCGGAAAGCTTAGGGCATTTTACAACCAGAATCCAGCTCTATAGTCTGTGACAACGTACGGTGGTTGATGAGTTAGTTCTAGAGGCTTCTGAATTTTAATGATGTTGGAGATGATATTGTGTGTCCTTCAGCTTGTTAGAGTGACACTAGCACTCCATAAATCATAATACCTGTGTATTGTAAAATCAATACAAAAGTGCTATCTCAGCGCTAAACCTTAATAAGTTTTTCAGTGCTCTAACAGCTTAAACTTTGCTGTAATGCCATTGGACCTGCAGGTTAGGATCAGAGCATGCTTAATTTGTTTTGTAATAGAGACTTTTCTTTAATGAAGGACCGATTAGTAAAGCTTTGGTTGCCACTCTGGTGATCAGTTGGCAGAACAGCCTCTGCAATTAAACTCGTGTATCTCTGTCCTGAAGCAAAAAAGCAGGCTTAAATAGTCAATAAATGTTAATCCAGTCAGAACCTGTCTGTGGCTTTGAAGGCTGCCCATGAGGGGTTTTTCAAATCACATTTTTTTCATCTTGTTTTAAATATGGAGGTCCCCATAGAGCTGGTACGTAGTGTACAAGGCCTCCCACTGCTCTGTAATAAGATCTGGCATACTAACAGCATTCTGTGCAGATCTGCCATCTTTAGGTTTGTTTGTCCCTCCCCATCCCCATATACCTATCTGTATAGTTAGTGGTTATGGGGAAAAAAGCAAACAGCGCATTTTACATTTCCTACAGATGAAAGTAAAAAGGCTGCTTTAAACATCTTTATACAAAACACATAACTATGTATGGATACGTAATTTACAAATATCTCCCCAAACTTTTTTTCCATTACTGTTTGTTTCTTTGTGGGGAGATACTCAGGGGAGGAAGTTTACATTTATATGTAATCTGCAAAGCGTACATGGGAAGTGTGGAGCTGCCAAACAATTGTCCTTAAAGCAAGCAAAAAGAAACGTTGAACCTTATCTAGATTGTTGTTGCTCTCTCTAGGATATGCTTCTCATGAAACACTGCCAGATATTTATCTAGTTCTGTTTTCCATTCTTGTCTGCTTGCTTTCTTTTCCTATGAACAGGATAAAAAAAGCAAGTTGATGACTAAAAGCAGAGGGAAGGTTCGCAGAAAGTTGGCTGATAGAGTTGGGAGGGAAACATAGGTAAAAGAAAGAGGTAATGCCCAATCTTTAAGCACCTCCCATTTGGAGAAACACAGCCTTTGCTATGAACATCATTTGCTTCTATTTCCCAGCCTATTTTCTATCTGTCCCTTTAGCTGCATGCACAGCTGTATGTAAAGCATTAACGTACATGGTAGAGTGCATTAAATTTAGCCTAATCAAAACTGGCATCCCCTTTATGTTGCTTTGTAGAATTTAGCTGTTGCTTTTCGTCGGAAGACTGAGAGCTTTAGACAAAAAGATGAAGAGACTTGTACAAGTTGCTGGATTGGAAATGAAAATTTCCTGCTGGAGAGGGAGAGAGGGAGAAGAGGGATACCAGCCCCTTCTTACAAAGGCTAAATTCATCACTAGCACGATGTCCTTACCACCCCTGAGTCACTCTGTTCCCTGCCAGCATGACCTGGCAGGATTCGGAGGACACAAAGTGATGAGGGAAACTCGTGATGGCCCTCTGGACAGTGCAATTGGTACAGCGCAATCATGCAAGGTTTCAGCCAAGGCAGGCAAGAGTGCCAATACTGTGATGGGATGTTCTCCGCTATGTCCTGTTGGCTGTCAGAATAGTACAAACCATCAAGCTTGCGTCAGTTTAAGATGTGCCAAGGAAGTAATAGCTGAGCGTAGCACTGTAGGCATTATTAACTAAATTCATATTACCTATGGATACAACTATATATCCTCCATATTTCGTCATTTGAAATAATTAGGTTCTGATGAAGAATATTAAGAGATAGTGTAAAATACAAATATATACATTTTAAAAACTACCACTCTTCCTTCCAGCTTTTTCAAGGCCTGCCCTACTGCAAGATCAGTCCAGTGTATGTCAGGTTGGGTCAGGTTCAGCCTGAGGTACCCATTTAAGAATGTGAAGCTGAGATGCAATAAGGAATATATTTTGTCCTATCCTTTGCTATGTTTTTCCCTTTTCATTATACCAAATTCTATCTTAGGGTTTAATCATTTAATTCAGACTAGTTTCTGATAGAGGTACTTGCCCTGACTTACCTCTTACACTATCTCTGATTTCAGCCCTCTGTATTTCCTCTAGTAGCTGGCATTATGCAGGCAAGATCTAGATTGATTTATGCCTTCCTTCACCCTCTTATCCTCTCAGCAAATAAACCAACAGCAGACTTTGGGTTCCTGGTCACTTGGGTTGTGTGCAAACTTGCAGAAATCATAGAGGAGATTCTTGCAGAAATACAGAAATCGCAACTGCAGTCTGCAGGTTTTGGTTCAGTAAAAACATAAGCAGGGCCTGGAAAGGGAGAAAAAGGAGTCAGACAGTGTCTTTCAGGTAGAACAAACAAAGGAATTCCAAACAGGCAAAGATCTTTAAATATTGGGAAGTGCTTATTCGGTGCATGAAGCTGTGGAGGCCACACAGTCCTAGGCAATGACAGCACAATAGCTTGTGTATTGATGGCCTGAAAGTCCTACTAGTCCACAAAAGACATGCATAAATTATGTTCCTGAATGATAATACACTAATTATTGCATTTTTAAATCTTTTTTCGAGTGGGATGTGACAATAAAGTGTTTACATTCTTTTCATTTCATCTTCTAGCATTCTACCACAAAGGTCTGGGCCAAGTGTATCTGGTAACTGTACTGTACAGTTACTGTACTGTAACTGTAACTGTATCTGGTCAGTCATGTAGTTTAGTCAGCACATCCCCCAATTTAAGAAAACAGCACTTGAGCCTGCAGGCTGTTGAGTACTGCTGAAAGGGAACCAAAGGGAGCAAAGGCCTCTTCAAGCAAAATGGTACTCGAGGTGTTTACTATCACAGAAGACCTGGTAAAGCATAAACGCACGCATACAGCATTCAAAGAGGGAGAATGTCTCTATGCTCATGAGATCTCTAATAAGACAGGCAAAAGTGAGCATGAAGATGGGCAGAGACTAGCTGTGGTCAGGGGTGTTGACATGGGGCTGTTGACCCATGGCTGTCTATAAAATCCCTCTAGATGTTCTCCGATGTATCTGCTCACCTAGCCCTACATCATATTTAAGTGCAAACTAACCTTGTAAGAAACTGAACCTCAGATGAACTGAACTAATGTTGGTTTCTTAGCTTGGGTCAGAGAAAATGGCTTCTGGGCACAAAGCTGGCTGTGTAGGGTCAGTGGAAAGAGCAGGATCAGGGAACAGTGCATACCCTCTCTGTTCAACAAATTCAGTTTATTTATTAAAAAAAAAGTCTGGTTACTGGGCCATCATTTCCTTCTGGAGGACTAGAGTTTGTATAAAGGCAAGTTGTCTATATAAGCTGGGACCGGGGTGGGGAGGTGGGTTTGGAAGGGAGGAGAAGGGAGACACTAAGTACTAAGTTTTGTTTGCTTTCCACTAGGTGCTAGCATTTGCTGGATGACGACTGCATGATCACAGCCAGAGTGTGACAATTATTGCAAATGGAGAAAAATCAGAAAATTTAAACAAGTCCTTAAGGTGACATGAAATTCAGTCAGTGCCTGGATAAGCGTGTGTGTCTCCTATGCCCCCTTCACATGCTTTCCTACTTGCACACTGTTGGGATGCCCATGGTTGTAGGTCAGTCACACCAGCTATTCAGAGTGCTATCTCAGCAGCTGGAAGGGGTAAAAAGAATTTTGGAGTAATCCTCACGTGAGCCACAGAGGTCTGGGCAGCCTGTCTAACTGTGAGACACTCAAAGACTCTGCCAGAAGTTTAGGAGCCTTTGCCTGTTGTTTCAGTGGACTCCCAGGGTCAACCTTGGGTGGCTGCAGGAGGTGAAACTTTAAGTAGACTATGGCCTTATAAAATATCAGCAGACACATACTTGAAAGCCTAATGATCAGTTTAGCTTGGCTTAATTGGGTTTATGTGTTCAAGGATATCCTGGCAGCTACTCTTGGAGAAAATTAACGCTGGAACAAAATTCTGCTGATCTGATGGAGAGCCTGAGCCTACCTCCGCATGAGAACCAGCTCTCTTATCTGACTCCTTGTAGTCAGGGAGGAGGGCTGAACCCAAATATCTCACTTGTTTGTCAGCCATCAGCTCTTTTTTTGGGGGTTGTGACAAAGCTCTGTGCTCAGGAAGCTGCTTACTCACTCGCTTTCTCTCCCTTTGAAATCTCATCCATCCATTGCAAAAAATGAGTCCATGATGAATAGATTTTTGAATTGGCTTATAATTGGTTATTCTACTCTATAATATTAATTTTCATCTTCAACTGTTCATTGATTGAAGAATACTGGATGTGGATTGTTAGTTTTCTTTGTGACACTTATATTGAAGAATGATTTGGAGAATATGTTAGTGCATATTGATAACATTTTCCATCTCCTATGTATTTTTAGAGTATTCTTATTTGCTTCCTTGGGAGAAGCAGTGCTAGCTTCTGTGGCTTCTATTTTTTACCTTTTTTTTTTTTAATAATCAACTGTTATTAACTGCTAAAAATGCTCAATAAAGAAAAAAATCCAAACATGCAACAAAATTTAAACTGCATTAAAATGAGGAATACTACACTGAAGAAAAAAGAGTCAGCCTGTCTTACCAGTCTTTCTGATTTCCTTTCAAATATTTAAACTTCTCTTTCCATGTTACAGTGTTTCCAGATGGACAGTAGTGCCCTGTTTCTTTGGGCGTTTGTACAGACCACAGTGAAGCTGAAAGAGAAGCATTTGCCGTAAGATTATTAATGCTACTCAGTTCACTTCAAAATTTGTGGATATAGATAGGTTATGTGAACACTTCTGAAGTAATGCACTGTGCTTATCCATAATGTGGAAATTTAATAAACAGTGGTTTACCGCCCACGATTGGAAGAGATCCCTCAGTTTGATCTGCGGCACAAGCCTAGGGAAGGCTGATGTTGCCACCGCTATGTGCAGAGTGGAAGAGGACACTGATGGCTTCTCCACCTGAGCATTTAGTGGCCTGGACACCCCTGCAGCCCGAGTGGGACACCCCGATCCTCCATCTGGCACAGCTGTTCCAAGAGCTCCAGGGACTATTTGAATACCAGTGTCCTCATGCGAGCTGCTTTTGTGGAGCCTCTTTCTTTTAAAGCTGCTTGATGTCTTTCATGGAGTCAGGATCATGCCCTGTGAAATAAGTCATCACGCAAGTGCAACAACCTGCTTTCAAACTTCCCTTGAGATGATTTCATTTAAAACAAAAAAGTGTCATAAGGCTGTATGCTTCTCACCTCAAACCTTCATACTTTTAACAATTAACTTGCTGCAAGAGACTGCCAAAGAATGTAAATACACTCATTTAAAAATTTGTTTATTTTATTATTGTCTTCCAAGAAGTGGCAAAACTAATTTTAATGAAAATTTGTATTTAGGAAACAATCAGCAAACCACACACATAACCACATGCACAGCTCGACTTGCTGCTGGGGTGAACCATGGCGTGCCAAATTTCAGCCTGAAGCTAATTTTTTACAGCCAAGTTATAAAGCCCTGAAAAGGGGGTTTTATTGTGGAAATGCTGACAGAACCGTAGCGGTGCTACTGGCTGCCTCTCTAATTAGTCTAAAGAATGGAAAGTTATATTTTGCAATATGTGGTAAGCACTATTGTCCTGAGATTGCTGGTTTACGCCAGAAGTACAGGCTTCATTTGGTGCTACGTATTCTGTTACAAGTTTGAGAAGGCCAGTTTGACTTTTTTCACTGTCGTGAAACGTTAGCTCTTTCAGACAGCAGCCTTGATTTGTACTTTCAGTTATATAAATATTAAAAGGTGCGGTTTGGATTTGGTTTTGGTGACAGTAGCAGATCCCTGCTGTGTTCGCTCTACTTTGAAGAAGATGTGGAGTCCACATGGTGTTTCTTGCATGTTTTCCAGAGACTACTTTTAAATTCTTTCAATAAAAGTTACTTCTATTCCTGTTTAAGTGTTTTGTGGTAATGTTTACAGAGAAACATCCTGCCAGCAGACTAAAGTAAATAAAAGACAGGACACCAGTAACATAAAACACATCATTTTACTACTGTTCTCCCACCACCTGCACTCCCCCATCTCTGCCAGAACTCCATGCTTCTAATTCCACCTACCTGGCCTGGCTTCCGCTGGTTTTGACTTTCGCAGAGTACGCCGAAGGTGGCAGGAGCCATTTACATGTCCACCCTATCATTTTCTACTACAAGGTTGCTGTAGTATCACTGTGATCGAGCAGCTTCTGATTTTACCATCTCTTCAGCAATAATTAATTATTCTTAAACTAAGACACTGTCACTGTGCATCCCACTGTAGTGCTTACCAGCTCTCCTCACAAGCCTGCACCCCCCTATGCCAGCTACCCTCCAACCAGTAACAAAAGAGCAGTCCTTTCTCCAAAGGTAGGGCAAACATAAGGGAAATGGATAGCTGCAATTATAAGATTACACAGTCTTGTGACATACCAAGCATATCTTAAAAACATGCATAATTATACGAAAATGAGCCGACCCACTGATTTAAATGAGACAACTATGTGATTAAGTGCTGCGCTGTGCTTTCATTTTGCTAATTTGTTTGTTTGGGTTTTTTCTCCTAATACAGTACCTACGGTGTCTTGAAAAATGTTACTCGCTTAAGAGTTGCTATATAATTGCTGTTGCTGCTATTGTTAGCGCGCTGGGGCTGGGCACAGACCTGTGCATCGGGGTGCGTTATAGTAAGGTTCATAAACACCCCCACATATTTGTTTTAAATATACTACTATTCCTTCAAGTGCCTACAAGTCCTTATTAGTTATTACAGTGTCAGAATAAGTACTTATATTTACACCTGAAAACAAGCCACTGCAATCTCTCTCCTTCCTGGATAAAACCGAATTCATAACAGTGCCTCCTGTTGTAGACAACATCATGCTATTTGGCACTACAAGGATTAATCAAGTGACAATAAGAAATTAGTCTGTTCTTTTTCTTTCAGTCCCTGCTTTCTACTCCCATCCATTTGCAAGGAATGCCTTTGTCCGGTACTTGACAGTACCTGCGAAGGCTTCAACACAGAATTTAGTACTTCTGCTGAGATTATGCTAAAGGCAACAGTGGATTATTTTCAAGTACTAATCCTTAATGCAGAGGTTTGTGCTTGTTCAGCAGAGCAGTCTCCATTTCCTTGCTGCTTTGTGTTTTATTTGCTGCCACCTACGTGGGAGGCAGCCTCTCAGGAACGACCTGATGGGCTGATGCATCGCAATTTGTCTCAACCAGCTCTGACCCACAAGCAGCGCGCAGAACTAGATCACAGTCTCTGCACGCATTGAGATCTACAACCTACTGTAGCTCCTTTATTATGTTGAGCAACCAGACTGGCTCTGATTAAAATTACCGTTTTGATGCTCTGACCTTCACATCTCTTAACAGCAGAAGACAACCTGTCCACTTGTCCTTCTGCCTGTGGGGAGGCAGAGTGGCACCGGCTGAGCAAGCCAATACAAGGTTCTATTTAATCCATGCTCCTAAATACGGCATCAAGACAAGAAGAAAAGGAAAAGTTGAAGAGCTTGATCATAATTTACAACAGAGACTGCTCCCACTGCCACAAATGGGCCTTCTGCACCCCACAGAGGCACAACAAGGGTCCTGCCAGTGTGTGGCTGAATGGGTAGACACACACCTCCTGTATCAGCTCCAGTGCCTGGGTATAATTATAATGCACCACAAATCACATCCTGCAACATTCAGTGGAAATACTTTGCACTTAGATAAGCACGTACAGATGCCTGGCCGCTGCTGAATTATGAGCTCCTCTTCAGAGCTTGGAGGAGAAGGAATGGAAACAGAAAGAGTTTCTTCAAAGGAAAAGGTAATTGTAGCAAAGGGGAAAAACTTTTCTGTGTTGATCACAGAAAGACAGAATCAGTGATACTCCTAGGGCAGTTGTACCCTATGAAACCTGATGTGGAGGAAAAGACAACCTCATCTTTGAAAAATAAATTATTCTTTAAGTGCTGTATCACCATTTGATGTTATGTAGTATGTGAAAGCTACTAGTCTAGTATAAGCAAGAGAGAATCCACTGAAATAAACTGGATTATTTTATATCTGTTTATATGAACTGAAATTTGGTTTTACATTTCTAAAGTAAATACAGGAACATACCAAAACAACAGCTTTCAGGGACAGTAGATCACAAGATTCTCTTTCAACCAAGAGATATAAATACAATTATGTCATACTATATGCAAAAACCACTGAACCAAGCAACACCCGTTTCCCTGCCAGACTTGCTCACAGAAAAAGTAACCTTTCTGCATTAAACTACCCATCATGAAATTCAAAGTAAAAGGAGTAAAACAATTAGCTAAGATCTACTGTAGAAAAAAATAAACTGGAGAAATAGTAAAAGCAAATGAAAAGACTGGAAAAATAAAGGTGAAATGTACAGATACATGAAAGGTTTTGTGTTGTATTATCCATGAAGCTGATAATTGGATCTTATTTATTAAATATTTTTATTATTAAAACTAAAATATATTGATATTTTCCATAAGAATTGGCAAGTACTTTTATTGCTTTGTAAAAGAGTATTGAATGGTACTCTATAAATCTAATCTGTGTATAGATTTTGAGGGTGTTCACTCACACATATGTATAATCATGCATAATTAATTTTGAACTGTACCATTATTTTTTATTCTAGCAAGAAACACATCTCACAAATTGCAGCCGACCTGATTTTGTTAATATAAAAACCTGTAAACTGCAACTTAATGTACCTAAATAACTTTGATCTGGAAATCTCATAAGAGCAGAACTTCATGTGAGATTTCAAGTGATTTCTGTTTTTGGCCATGATCTAGAAATACACTATAAGCAGCTTTCCCATTCTATTTACTCTTCCAGGTGAAAATAGTAAGAATAATAATTAACATTTTTACTGTAGAGTATTGTTAAAGTGGATGAAAAGCATGATTAAATAAGCACTGAAGAACAGTCTGAAATATTCTAGTGTATCGACAAATGGCTAGTCAAACTCTTTTGAACATTAAGAGAGGACCTGGTTCCATTTGATTCATTTTCAGTAAAGGCTCAGCTTCTTGTAGCTAACCACAGATAAACCCATGATGAAGACCTGGTAGACACACGTTCAGGCTTTCGATGTTCAATGAAATGTAAATACCACTGATTCCCTGGTAAAGCAGGAACTTCTGTGTGGAAGAAAAATGACCAGTGAACACAAAGTCGCTTTAAGGGGTGCAGTATTTTGTTTGTCCCAGATGCAAAGAGCACCACAGGTACAGATCCCAAAAGTGGCATCCAGCTAGAATTTGTGATAGGTTCAGTCACACTACGTTGATAATAGCCTCAGGGAAAGGGCTTTTTACCAACGGATGCACTGTACCAGGACAACAGAAAGGAAGCATCTGATTCCTACACATCTTGTAACTATCATTCTTGCTGCTTACAGCTACTTTGGCATGAATATGATGGCTTTCTGCTTGCTTTGCATGGGCAGAAAGGCCAGCAGTGCTGTAAGGACAGCCCATGCATCTCCCCCACTCCTTTGCAGGGTCCCAACCAAGGGGTCTCTGCATCCCCTGGTGATCCTGCACCACAGCAATGTGGCATTTCTGTGCCTCCTGCCGGTGGGGCCAAAGCCTGCATCACATCTGGGCTGCAACCTCACCTCATCTCTGGCAGCACCTCTAGATAAGGTGTGCGTGTTTTGGGTGGGAAACAGAAATGGGGGAAAATGATGCGTGGGGAGAGCACTAGACGCAACTGAGATGAGTAAGGCAGCAACTCTCCTCCAGAAACTTACCTGGGGGACACTATGGGAGGTGGTCAGAATGTCTCTAGCTCCAGCCCTCTGCAGCTTTGCCCCCGTGGCCTCCAAGGGAGCAAACCAGCAGCATGCTGAGGCCAGCACAGAAATAAGCTGCTTTTTAAAATGCTCTGATGCTTTGTTCTTGGAGATTTATTTTCTGTTTTCACCGATATCAATCATGCATAACAAGAGACTTTTGTGGACCCAAAATTAAAGCAAAACAGGGCTGTTGCATGCCTTTTTCTCCTGAAAAAATTGTTTTATACCTGAGACTTCTCTCAGGAAGAGAGCACACCGTAAAAATTTTATGTGTATATTAGAATGTTAAAAGCACTGTAGTAACAAGCCCTTGTTTTAAATAAAACATAAGTACTGAATCCTGTATTAGGAGCGGTGTAGTGGAGCCTCAAAGGCTCACTCTAAAAATTAAGGACCGCTAGCTCTAAACCCACATAAAATCCAGGGAGCTGGGAATAACAGAGGGAATGATAGCAATAGTGTTGTATATGCAATAAGCTCAATTTCACCCAAACACAAACTGGATTAGGAAGCTGCACAGAACCACGTGTGGGGGCCATCAGCAGTGTGGGGACCAGCAGAAGCTCGATGGTGTTCTCATCGCTGAGCAAATTGGAGGAGATGCAGGCTTCCCAACCCTCTGCCAGCTTTCCGCTAACCCTGTGCGGCTCTGCTTGTCACTGCCCCGCTACCCACCAGTGACCCTGTGTCCAGCCCCGAAAGACTTTTCTTACTTTCCCAGGGCCCTACGCAGATGGCAGGGGCTGCTGCATCCCAGCAGCTCACAGTCTCTTCTCCAGTTCTCTGTTATTCTATCACCTTCACAGCACTCTGTGTCAGGTCCATTCAGGACGGTGCAGCCTGCTCCCTGCAAGGGAAAAGGCAAGAATTGGTGCCGGCTGCCATTCGCACTTCTCACCAGCACAGTACCACTCCAAAGCAAGGCCATGGGTTTTAGTGGTGTTATTCTGGATTTTCACTTGTGTATCTGAGGACAAAATTTGACACAAGTGAACCCCCAAGTGAACTATGCATAGAAATGTTAAGATTTGCTCTGTAGGTAAGTTTCACCAGTAATGTATATTAGACCTCTACCTGTACTGTAGCTGGGAATTTAGCTAATTTTTTATAACTGGACTGTATGTTGTCTAGTGTACTAGTATCTACAGCCTGACTCTCCCAGCTTACCCTTCCCCTATCATTTATCCCTCTGCAAAAGAAGTACTAAGTAGATCTAGAAGCACACTGTTCTAATCCGATAGTCTTTTATCTCCATTTTATATCCTCTCTCCATAAGCACAAACCACAAAGATTTTTAGGGAGTCAGGTTTACATGGAATACGTATTTAGTGCTACACAACACTGCTTTTACTGAGCCATACGATAACTGTTCTAGCCCTTTGTTAATCAACAGGCAAAAAACAACAACCAAATATGCTTTGATAAGCGGAAAATTCATTACCCAAAACATGAGCAGGAAGAAGAAAATACTTAGTACTATGCCTTCCTTCTGTTACTTTTGTTAAAATTTTAATGACAAGTTCCAAAACTCTAATACATTTACAAAAAACATGGGAAGCTCTAATCTGCATACTTTTCTTTAGGGCTCTTTAACACATCTTCTAAAAAGTCCCAGAGATGTTAGCCAACCCATTATGTGTAATGAATCTTGGCATGGAAGAACAGTACAGCAGCAGCTACGCATGAAGCAGCCTGTACCATAAATTATCTCAAATACAAACCAAATTCTCCTTGTTTATCATGTATATAAAGTACGAGTGTTCAAGATTCCCTCCAGAAGTGCTGGACTGTGTGTAATATTACTCATAGCATAACAAGGTCTAGTTCTGTCATTGCAATTGCTTCTTTCCTCAGATGATAAAGTGCAGACATGTAGCAATAGGAAGGCTGTCCAAAGAAATAAAAATATCAACAGGTTTAACAAAAAGTCTGGGGCAACTGTGTGAAGAGGTGATTAAGTGCCACTGCAGATCTTTTTGAAGTATTTAACTAAGTCACTAAAGCTGACCGAAGTTCTTCGCTGGTGCAGCAGCGTAGCCCTGCTGACCTCGATGCTGAGAATGCGCTGATGAAGAGTAACTCAAGATCAGAATATAGCAGAGACCTTGCAAAACCCACCATTCTGCTTAGAAATATATTTATATCACAAGCAATGCTACTTAGTACCAATGTTCAGCTGCCTGTGCTATCTCTGTGGAGGAATCCATGAGAGGAGAATCCAGTGTCTGGGACACTGCTAAACCTAGCTATGAAAATAGCCCATTTTAGCACAGCCTTACCTGCTTCAGCTATGCAGAAATCATCCCACCAAGGATCTAAGGGACGATCAAAATCTCTTGGAACTGGAATACAGCCCTGAAAGCCATGGAAACACAGCAGCAGCGAGATTGCTGAACAGGGAGCTCCTGCCTTGAATCCCACAGGCATGTATTTTTAGGCAGGTGATGCTGACAAGGTGCTCTGCCAGAAGTTTAGCTATGGTTTGTAAATGTATTTACTTAGAAATACAGTGGAAACCTCATCTGGTATGTGTTGCATTTGCATAACAGCTATTATTGGTTTCATGGGGTCTTTCTGATTTTTTTTCAGCAGTCCAGGTTTCTCTGCTTTTTTAACCAGTATGACTGGAAAACTGAGGTTAGGTGATTTTCCCTAATCACCTAAGGTTATGCAGGTACAATCAAAATTGCATACTGTTCCCAATGTGATCTTGAGGTAGAGCTCATCCACCTCAGGAAGGAGAGCTCCCTTCCACAGGAATGAAGTGAATCCAATATTATTTGAGAAATATATGGCCCTGCAACTACAACCTTTGCTGCCCTGAGGTGGTCAGAGTTTTACGGGTAGGTGGCTGCTCCGGAAGTCAGTTCTACAGCACAAGAAAAATGGAAGCATTTCTTTATGGGCCTTCTTGAGGGAGAAAACTGTAACTAATTGAAAGCTCTTGGAGGTTTGCAATGTTGGAAACAATTCCAAGAGAGGAAGATACAGTCAGGAAAAAGTTGCTGAAGGGTATATGCTATCTGTTGAAGGTTTCTGCAACATATATATCCCAGCAGTACTGTCAAGTGTGTGAATTTCTGTTCTTCCTACAAGCAAACACAGCGTACCCTTATTATGTACTTCAATACGTACAGAATATCCGTCTTCTAGTATGTATCACCTTTTTACACACATACATATGTGACAACCTGTTATAATTTAATTACAGTCAAGTTTGAGCATCTGCAACATCCTTTTCACTACTATATATATATTTATATTTTTTTTAAATAATCCTTTTGTATGATTGTGGCCAACCATTAAAAAATATCCCATAGAACAGCAATGTATGAAGCAGAAGCAGCAAATAAGAACATAGAAAATTTTAAATATTTCCACCAGACCCATGCCACTTGGGTATTTGTTACCTCTTGTAGCTGAAAGATTCTGCTAGAATTTGTATATAAGCCATGCTAGTTTTCTGTGGCAGGATTTGTACATAACAGCAAGTCTCTGGATCTTGTTAGCTCAGGGCAAAAAGTCATGCTTTGGAGCAGTTGCCCCAGCAGGAGGATAAAAGATGATGGTTGGTAATTACATCAGTTTTGCACTGTTGAGCAGATGTTCTTGCAGATAGATTTTGGCTGGCATTTACAGAACATCGCTAGTGAATCTCATGATAGCATTGGGGGAATGCTGCTACAAGTGGATGGAGCTGCATGCTTGTAATAAAAAGATTACGAACAGAAGAAATAAAGGAAAAGAAGTAACAAATGAAAAGTGTACCAGCTAAACTACTTCAAAAACTAGTTTTGCTTTTTAAAAAGAGTTATATTTAATCTTGAGTAACGTGAATGTGGGCCGGTGGATTTAGAACTCAGCTTAAAGAACTATATGTGGTACCAGTTTTTAATATCCAGAGAGAACATACATAATAGTCTGCATAGGCCAAAATGAAAGAAACAGAAGAAAATTCAGGGCTGGAGGGGCAGCAAAGTAACGGAAAGCTGGGAATACCTCTTACCTGCGTATGACTGACAGCAGTTTGAAGAAAATAGGACAGAAACCAAAAATACGAGGTAAAATCTGTTTGAAAGAGAACCCAGCTCAACTCCTATGACTGACTTTATAGTGACAGATGCAATATAGTGGAAAAAAGGATTGTACTTGTATCTTTTTAGGCAATTCCAAATGTTTAAAAATATTAACTAATTATTAACCAACATAATTCATCCCTGGGATGGAGGAGCATTATTTCCTTCACTATATGACCGGAAAATGACTTGCTTAAGCCCACACAGCAACTCAGCTGCAAAAACATAATTGTGGCTCAAGATCTCCCAACCTCAACCCTGTGCTCAGCCACTAGGTCGGTTTCTGAATAGTGCCTCTTTTAGGTGTTAAGCTCAACATAAGAGGCAGAACCATGAAAATATGCCACAGTCTGGGAAATTCTTGGTATTTCTACCAAAACAAGCTCCTGAAAACTAAATGTATTTTTAAATCAACCAATTCAATGTACAACTTTCTACAAATGTTTGTACATTGAATGATGGAAATATATCGGAACTGGAGCTGGACTCCTGATTTGACCATGCTGTGGGCTGCCAGCATGTCTGTTAATGGAAAGATTTATTGACAAGAAGTGTTTTAAAAACAGGGCATTTACAATTAGATTAGAATCCATTCCCCTTCATTTTACCTATATGCAGGAATGCTGACTTTCAAAATCCTCTCTTTCTTGCGCTGGGTGAATGATGCTAAAAAAAGCGAAAAACCCGTTCCTACCGGCAGGCGCCAGCTTGCAGAATTAGATATGGGTGCTCCACTCACCCCTTTCCCAGATAGGGCATCAGATACTGCACAAAGTGTCAGATGAAGTTTCCTGTGCAATGCCAATGATGTTTGGAGCAATAAAGGAGACTACATTGTTACCGTATGCTTTCCTTTTAGATCTCCTTTCTAAGGGGGGAAATTTGGTCCAAGAGCCAAATTGCAATAAATTGGGGAGGTTTCTTCAGGCATTTAAGGCTATCGCATGCCTTGACTCCAGCTAAGGGTGTTGTTCATAATCTCACTCCAGGACTGAATTTTGCTGCAGTGCTTCAAAGTGAAACTACTGGTGTTCCTGTCGTGAAAAAGATCTGAATAAGAAGATGACTAGAGCGAGGTTACTAGGTAGAGACAGTATCCAGAATGGGGAGGGACGAACCTGCATGTATTTACACATTAAAAACTTGAATTTTTAAACAGTAGATTAAAACTAAACCCAAAACATTTCCCTCAAATTAAAATTATCTACTTCAATTGTTTTTCTCCCAGTTGTGAACTGAAGTAGAAGATAGAATGGCTGAGGAGTGCTCTGAGGAGGGTATTGCCCCAGCGCCCATAGTGGGACTCTGCTGATGCAGAGGGCTCTGGTCAGTATGGGTTTCTAGAAGGAGAAAGCTGCTTGCCCATGAGAGTCGCAGAGCTCATGCTGCTGCATCAGATGGACATTGGCACCTACTACCTCTGTCCTGTTGTTGGAGGACCCTTCACTTTGACTGTCTTACTAAGGGATGCAGGTATCCTCTGCAGTACTCAGCTGCCGTCCTGATTTCAGCTGGGATAGCGTTAATTTTCTTCGTAGTAGCTAGTATGGGGCTATGTTTTGGATTTTTGCTGGGAACAGTGGTGATAATGTGGAGATGTTTTAGTTGTTGCTAAGTAGTGCTTACACTGGTCAAGGACTATTTCAGCTCCCCGTGCTCTGCCGGGTGCACAAGAAACTGTATGGGGACACGGCCGGGACAGCTGACCCCAACTGACCAAAGGGATATTCCATACCATATGACGTCATGCTCAGTATATAAATCTGGGGGAAGAAGGAAGGGGGGAACGTTCAGAGTGATGGTATTTGTTTTCTAAAGTAACCATTATGCCTGACGGAGCCCTGTGTTCCTGGGGAAGGCTGAACACCTGCCTGCCCATGGGAAGGAGTGATTGAATTCCTTGTTTTGCTTTGCTTGCGTGCACGGCTTTTGCTTTATCTGTTAAACTGTCTTTGTCTCAACCCATAAGTTTCCTCACTTTTCCTGTTCTCTCCCCCATCCCACCAGGGGGGAGTGAGCGAGCAGCTGTGTGATACTTAGTTGCTGACTGGGGCTAAACCACAACAGCAGCCTAAAGACTTCTCACATGGATCTCACGCCATGAGGAAGGCTAGACAGTGTTGCTGTGAAACACTTCTCATGGATTTCTAAGCATAGTCTTGGAGGAAAGCAATCTGCCGTATCTCTGCTCACAATGCATATTTGCCCAAACAGCTGGAAGAACAGAGAAAGCATTTTCTCTCAAGTTTACACTCATATAATAAACATATTTTTTCCTAATGTGTTTGACTCCTCCACCTAGGGCATAATTTGGTCATTCTTAACAGCAAAGAGTATAGTTAGCCTTTGCAGATGTAAAACACAAAGTAATGCAGCAATTCATGTGGGCATTTCCTAATGCTGCTGTGGTTTTCTCATGGTCTGTCCTGTCCACTGGCAACATGAGCTCATTCTGTCTTGTTTCCTTTCAACCCTCTTCAAGTGCACTGGAGTGCAGCTGGTTTAGTTTTCTTGGGAATCTACAGTGTGAAAAGGAGGAAATGCAGTTCAGGAGTAACACTTTGGGTGCCATATGGAAAGGCACCCCAAGGAAAACAAGAGGATATAGAACCAAAAAGAAAAGAGGAGGATAAAAGGAAGGCTGAAGATACCTTACTATGAAAAGACAAAATGAGATCACCTTGGTTACAATGCGATCCACAGAAATATTGTGGGTTCGTGACCTTTTTTGAAGAAACAATGCTCGATATACTATACCACCGCCTATATTTGTAATAAATCAAATGACAGAAAAACAAATGTCACTTATTAGAACATTGAGGTTTACTGTTCAAGTGATTAACTGAGAATCATTTGTATGATTAAATGCTGGAAAATAATTTGCTTTCACTGTGAACCTGTAGCATGGATCTCATTACACAGAAGTGCTGCGTATTAGTTGAAGCAAATTAACATTCAAAGGCTTTCTGGAGTGGCTGCTAATCACAGGCTGTTAATTACTGTCATTACATTCGACTGCTGAGGAGACTAACGGAGGAATCATTCTCATGATCTTGGTATTTGAAAGTGATCTTCACCAATAAAAACACGTCAGACACACAGAAATTGCAAATTGCTGAATTTGCTGATGCGGTTGAAAATTCCGCTGACTATAAGTACCCATCTGGTGATAGATGCATTCTTGACACAGTTTCAGTGTTTGGACTTAGGAAATAATGAGTATCAATGTCCTAGCTAGGGAATATGCAAAGATGAAGGAGCCCTTTGTATCCTTAATTAAGGAAAGTAGTAGCAGAGCTCGTTCACAGATAAGTGACTGTACATAATAATCATGTATTTATGTGAGGGACTGTTATGCTATATTACTATAGCAGCAATTAGGTTTTCACAAAGTAGTTTTAATAAAAGGCATACTTACATAATAAATAAACAACTAATTTCCATGGCAGATTAATTATACATGGCTTAAAATGGTCACCATGCTAATTGAAACCTATAGAGGCAGATTCTTACAAATGCGAAAGTACAACTACATGCTTACAAGTGAACATATTCTTTACTTGTAAATCAGGGACACACATGCATGAATCAGGATGGATGCCTCTATAAAAAGCAAGGTCATGTATGATTTTTGCATGGAAAACTTACTGTACTTGAGGGACTTGGTAGGCCAGCCTAGAAACAGTCTTACTAAGAGACAGGAGGTTTTCTTGAAAATGTCAGACCCCTGCCCAGAGACCTGTAACCTGAAGTTGTGAGAGGTCTTTCCTACGGGGTCTTCTAACATCATCTTTTCTTAGCTTTGTCCTTAGCGTACAGTAAAAATAACAGGGAGAGACTAGCTAGCTCTATTTCCATCATGGGGGGTGGGGGGGAATTATTAACATGCTTTCTCTGATATGGCATAGGCCTATAGAATTTAGAATTAATATATTGCCTCCATAATTTTTTTCACATAACTATAAATTATATTCAAAATATCGTGATGACATAGCAAAGTGAGACGCTGTAGTATATTAATATTTCATAAAATTATGGTTTAGCTCTTCTTCAGTTCATGAATTGCCTGTAAACAGACAACAGTCTTCTTGAGTATATTCATTATTAGAAGTGATTGTATGATAATGTAAGGAAATAATTCTTGATTAGTTGCTCATTCACGAAACAATTTGTTGCAGGTACTCTATATTCCAGTTGATGGCATGTTGTAAAAGCCAACAGGCTTTTCCAGACAGAAAAAGGGCTACTGCTGTTCTGAGATGATGATCACCTACAGAAAACATATTGAGAGAGTTTTGCATGCTACAAATGTTTAGGAATTCAAAAACTCAATTACAATTCAAAGAAAGGCAATCTCTTGTTGGGCGTTACCAGTAACCTTCACAGGAGGGCATACATTGGGAATAAAGGCTTACAAAAATGCATGCTGAAGCAGCATGTAAATTCAGTAAGTTCTCCTTCAGAGTAAATTAATGTCCTATATTGTCCATGCCCTACTGATGGACATATATAGATTAAGATCCAAATCCTGCCTTTGAATGTGCACATGGAGCTCCTGTTGTGCCCTAGTTAAATAAATGCTATTTATTTTCTGTAATTGATTGGCAATTTCTTCTAAGAGATTCTTCGAAATTATTCATACTTTCCTGACTACAAGGGAAACCCTCTAATTCACCCACAAGCAGTGCTCCAGGGCTTAAGGGGAGCTGAACTCAAAAGTTGAGATACCTATCTATTTTGAGGTGGTGGTGTATTTGGGGGGTTGGGGGAGGTTTGTTTGGGTCCCCTGCCCCTACCCTCCATAGATTTGGAGCAACAGATAAATAGTAACTTTCAACTCATCTCAGTGGAGAAGGGTCAGGTGATATTGGCAGGATTTGACACTGCACCTGAAGTACTTTATTATCTAGAAAATTAATGAAATTTGGGAATCTACATCTTTTATGATAGTTCTAGCAGGCATTGTAAGCCTTGCTGTGGAATACAGGTAACTAGAACCCATATTAGCATGATACGAGCCAGTACAATTTTGTTAAAGCCCATGAGGTAACTTTGAGTCACATGTCCAGTTTGGCCTGTAGAGATGAGACTATCTATATTACTAAAATGAACTTTTTTTTTTTTTAATTTAAAAAGAGAGAACAAAAGATATAGATCCTTTTTTCAAATGCTTTATAAGATGAGAATTAGCTGTGACTACATAATTATTCCTAAGGAAGTGTGAATTACCTGTCCTTGGCAGGCCATATAAGGATGACAGTGTCAATCTATTGTAATTATTATAGATCTGAACAACAGCTCTGAATTGTCAAACTTTGGGGGCGTACACCACAGCCACAGCACTACGTTGATTAAATAATCACAGAAGATGCTCTGCAAAGTAATTTTTTTTCTTTAGGTTTATTGGACTCATGCTTTTGAGGTCCCCTAAGTCACTATTAGAGACATTAAAAAATATTGATTGCATCTTTGGACAAAAAAGGGATGGTTTCAAGCAACATTTTTCCAGTTCTCTGGCAGCTTTATCTGCTAAGTTTATGGATTTGCCTTTGTACATCACCATTATGTTTCAAAGTGGAATGCAAAGGTGTAGGTAAGTGTCTGAGGCATAAAGTCAGCAGATTGCAAATCCTATCCCTTTAGCATTTCATGTGAAAATGAACGCAGTGTAAGTAGCTTCTGCCATCCTCTTTTTCCCTTCTGGAGACTTCCCACAAGCCTCATTCTGAAAGGTACTGGAAAGAGAGAACTTTCCACCTGCCGAGTCTCCTCTCAGTTTACAACACAACCAACTGTGAGAGGTCTCCAGAACTCCAGTGTGAAGGTATGCCTTTCCTTAACTTATCCTGCAGGATTTCCTGTAGCAACGAGGATTTAGAACACACAGGTTTGGTAGTATTTTGTTGCTGCTGCCACCAGCATTTAGTGCTGCTAAGTAGGTGCAACAGAGTTCATTTGTAAAATCACATACATGGGAGAGGCTTAAAGCATTCCCCTAATCCCACTCCTGTGCACTGAGGCCATACCACTTTTAGCTACAACTGTGTCTGAACAGCTCCTGTACCGGTAACCCCTGAGAATCCAGAAACTATGTAAAGGCCTGCAAGAGGCAGAAAGACAAGCAAGCTGTTTTATCAGCAAGCTGTATTCACTCCATGAGGGTCCACACTTCTATCAGGTGATGAAGACTTGTAAAAATTGCAAATTTAAAATGTTGGAAGTTACTGCCCTTGATTATCCCTGAGAGATGTTTATATCTCCTTTTTCAGAAATCTCCTCAGGAAAACTTCTACACAGCCGAGTCTATCGTTTTTCTGTGCCTGGAGCTGTAATATTTTTCCCCCTAATATTTAAACTTTCTCTGTACAAATGAAATGAGACACCTTTTTCTACTACCTAACCAGACATTACGTTATGCTTGTACTATACACATGCATACATATGTATGTGCTTGTGCTTTTGATTTCTTCACATTGAGAGTAACTATCTTTTTTTAATATAGAGGTACTCAAAAAAAATCATTAAATTTTCTCTGTTCTTAGTGTTTTCCTTCTTTGTTATGTAGCCATTACTGGCAGAAATAAGATATTCCAGGCACCTAAGCTGTTCCAGCTATATTTTTCAGTAGGAGGTGCCTTTGGCAGTCACGCTCCCCCTTGAGATATGAGTTACCTTTGGTCCCACTTACTGATGTATTTGCTATGTGCTCTCGAACATCCAACTCATGTTTCAAACAAGGCTCTGCACATGGAGACACACCAGCCGGTCCCTTCACAGCTGCCCCAACCAGAGAATTGTCTGTCTGTGACCACAGGGGTGGCACTGGGGCGTCTGTACCTAATCAAGACGAGACAGTCTCATCAAAATGCCCAGTAGTGCCTCAGCTTACTGAAATCGAATCCTAACCATTCCACACAACTAAACTACCCATCTTCTTGTCTCATTTACAGCTCTGCTGTGGACTGCCTGTGTTGTGCCAGGCTTTGTCCTTACTAAAGATCTAGTAGGGACAATGACCCTTCTTTCCAGGGTGGTGGAAGTATGCTCGATCAGCCCAATATATGCCTGCCCACTATGACACGTGATATTTAGAAGAAACAAACCTTGCCATCCTTTTGATCCATTCTTTATTTGCATGGAAATTCTGTCCAGTTAACTTACCTTGTATATTAAATTAACAAAGTACCCAATAATGTTTAAAATGCAGCAACTTTCTTCTTAATCATCATATTGTGTATTATTCAAACGCCCAGCAGATTAACTGTAAATTAAAATGGAAAGTTTCAAGCTGTAGAACATGAAATATATTTGCATATGTTAAATGGTTTCTTGATCACATTGGAGTCTCCACTAGAGTAGTCCCCTCACAGAGTTCAAGCAATTAAACACTGTTTCTTTCTGCATAACCATAAGTTATACGTCCTTTTGGTTAAACACGACTTTTGTAGGATGTAGTTATCCAGATTGTTCTCAGTAATAAATCTGCTCCTGTAAAACTGATTAAATAACTGTTTGCCAGTTCATCTTGTTAAAATACTTTCGTTCATTTTTATAAGTGTGGGAGACCTTAGAGAATGGAAGCCACGAAGAGGGTAACAACATGACAGCCGAACACATGTACAGAAGGGACCTGCCTCGTGTAATCCTTGCATCACAAGCAAAACCCTGCCTGGAAAACATGGAGGTGTTGCCCAGGAAAAGCTTTCAGCGGGGACCTGAACAGAGCGGTTCGAGGATGGCAGAGTAGGCAGTCAGCCGCAAACACACAAGAAACCCTTCAGTCAGCTCAGGGCACTTTCTGAACACACAAATCAATGACAATTAAAGCGGATTATGAAAAAGCAATAGTAGATAGTTAAGGCTTTATGTGATTTAAGTGAGCTAAAGGTGCAGGGCCAGATTCTTCCCACGTGCTGATGGGTTAGAGATTACTATAGCTCTAAGGAGGCGTAGTCTCTCATTTCCTGGGGACCTTTGAACCTGTTTCTGATGGGAGATCACATAATGACTGGGGGGGCCTCCTATTATTGAGACTCCTCTGTTACTGGAGACACAGAAACTCAACTGCCCATGCTCAGACAAAACACATTGCTCTAGCAGCTCTTCTAATTTTTTAGGATACTTTAGGTCAGCTTTAACGAGTCTTTGATTAACCTTTTTCTGAAAATGATCTTACAAGAATCCAAAGGCCATAAGCTTTGCCTGAAAGTATAAACTGTGTTAGGACAGATGTCCACCTGTATTTGTACTTCTTCTCCAACAGCTCTGGCTCTTTAGAAAGAAAGCATAAAATATAAAATACCTGCAGAGTCATTTTTCCTCAGCTATATTAACCTAGTTTCCAGTAATCAGCTGTTTATGGACTCGCTTTATTAAATATTTTCTCTGGATCACTTCATTTAATAATTACAAATTGCTCAACTATCTATGAATTTGTCTAATAACTTTTAAAACTATTTTATATTTTTGTCCTCCAGGATATCCTGTGGCAATGAGTTCTTCAGGACCATTGCTATTTGTACTTGACAAGGTTATGCCAGTCCAAAGAGTCTGACCCATTGACTTGAAGTAATCTTGCTTGAAATCAGACTGCAAGAATAGAGAAGAGTAACAGCCCTAGAGAACCTATCATATGATAGCAATGTCATTAAGAGAGGTAATTTGCATAAAAAGCTAAAAATGACCAGACAGGTTGAACAGAGTTTCCAGTGGAAGAATTATATATCTACTTTAGGAAGTAAAAGAAGTTAGTTTTCACATTTATGAACAGACACAACTGTGCAAAGCCAGGTGTAAAAGCAAATAAAGTTAAAGGTTCCCTGCTGCAACACAGCAAAATTAGTGAAGTGCTTTCAGCACAAAAATAATGAACGTGCTCAGGGCTTTTGGCTGCAGCGAGAACTCTGATTCTGGAGGTCTGCACAAGCTGCAAATGCTTGAAGACTATCACAGGGAAAATTAATTGCAATTAACCAGCTAGATATTATTTTAAAGCAAATAAACCTCTGAACAGTTCCATAAAGATACTGAAAGAAATCTGGAGGATGACAGGGTAGGTGACAATCTGAAGAGAGTACTACTATGAGATGCTAAAAAGCATTTCAAAATAAATCAACTCCTGAACTGGATATTTAAACTCTATGTCTTTCTAAACATAAACTTGGGAAATTGAAATAGCAGAAATAACCTACAAAACAAATAGATATACTGACGGGGGTGTTATTGCTGCTTATTCCCATCAATAACTACTCCCTCTTATGAGTGATCAAATTATTTAGCAATGTAAATGGCAACATTAAGGATCCAACACAACTGGAGGAATGCTGCAATCACTAACAGCTATGTCATTTTCCACTGGCACACAGAACGGCAAACCTGAGAAATCACCATGCCACAAAAGGAAAACTGGATCTGATTTTTTTGTGTGTGTTCGAGCATTTAACCACTGAGGCAAAAACTTACAAAAGAACCAACACTACATCAAAATAGTATGGGCAATGCATTATGGGTTGGGAAATGAAACTATATACACTGTAGGTCAGTACAGAACTACTAGCAATTGATGCCGGAACTCAAAAATCAAGTGGGAATACATGGGCTGAAGTACTCTGCTTTGTTAAAGTATACCTGATTGCCCTGGGTGAGTATCCTCTACAAAAAAGGATTTCTAGAAGCTGGCAACCTACCACACTCAGTATCACAACAAAGAAATATACCCATGTATGGAAACAAGAGGAAGACCTTCCTTGCTAAGAAAGGAGCGTGGATTCCTTAAATTACCCAGACTTCAGAGCTAAGTGACAGTAGCACTGAACTGCAGTGGCAGCTGGGAATGGTGGGAGAGAAAAAGGCCAAAGCAGAGGACAAAGGCAAACACAAGTTTAGAGGACGCAGCAACAGTTTGTCAACATCTCTGTCAACTTTTCAAGATGCAATTCTTCATCTTCATAATGAGAAGCAACCTGGATGCATGGCATTTTCTCTGTGGTGGGCTCACTCTTTCTCCCCAAATACTTCAACGACCCTTAGTCCATCACTGGAAAGCTACCAATCTGTCAGTCACAACCTCTGATGTCTCACCAGTAATTCTTCCTCTTGCTTTCCAAAAGCAATTGCTGCTTTTGCACCACTCGCAAATCAATCTCTGCATTCTGCCACATCACCGACTGCTTTCAGCGCCTCCCAGCCCAGCTCCTCCCATACCACCTCTCTGCTCACCAGCAGCAGCCTTCAGGAGTTCTCTCTGCCAGCGCTGCTTTGCTCTCAGTCTTCGATGCAGCTTAACAAAGCTTTTCAGTTACTGCCCTGCACTCTTTCCCATCCACTGCCATACAGAAAATAGGAAGGAAAACACAAACAATTTCAATGCTAGTGTGAAGAATGACAATTGAAAGAAGTCTATAGCATATATTTATGTGACAGATACCTCACAGTTGTTCAGAAATTGTTCAGAGTGGTTCATCCTTTACAGTATAGTATAATTATAGCATTTTTATGGAGCAATTCCATATAGTTTCACTGCCTGCAGAGTGCAGCAAAAACCACACTGTCTGAATCCGAGTCGGGCTAGTCCTTGCTCGCTTCCATAATCTGTGGTCATCTCAAGCAGGGAAGGGAAACTAGTTCACTTCATCCTGCCAGCTGTTTTCCCTTCATCTTAACTCACCCTTGCAAGCCGGCATGCTAGACGAAGCAGCAACCCCCACCCACCTGCAAAGCACTGAGAATAACTTAATCCAACAGATAGATGTCAGTGTGCTTTGCAAAGAAGGACTGCCTAATTGGATGGGGAATCCAAATCACAAAGACTGGAGGAAACTTGCCCACAGCCAGGCAGGCGATAGTGACACAGCAAAGCCCAAAACCCACACCTCCAGACTTCGCCCACAGGTCTTGCACAGGACAAAGTGCAGTGTTGGGTTCGTTTTCTTTCAAGTCTCCAAGTACATCAATAAGGTGACAGCAACAGGGAAGTACAAGCGAGTTTTCTGGCTCCTAATTAATCTTGATGCACATTTGGAGTGAATAATGGTCTCACCCCCACGTATGCAAAACACTAGTAAATTCAGGCCAATGTAAACAATACGGAGACTCTTATTTGAAAGAGCTCACGCTGCATTTAGCAAGATTACTTCAGTCTTTGGGGCTTTTGCATAACTTTTCCCCTTGCCCTTTTTGCTTCAGTAATTCTAATGAATATGTCTGTGCTTGTGTAGTGTACTACAGTAGATAATGTTACAAATGAGTGCCCCCTCCAAAACCAGAAAAACGTGTGTGGTACATCTTCTGCTTTGAAGGATAGGCCTGCAGCATTGAGCAGGTAAATGTTTTTTCTGGTAGAAGCAGTATTTTTCCCGTGGCTGTGTGCTGCTAGAATGTTTATCTTTGCTCGAGTTGCCTGGCTATTGCAAAGCCACTTGGAATGATTCATGGGTCTGACAGGTGTCTGGTACAGCTGGATGTGTCCTTGATTATCCCAAAAGTCTGGACAACATTGTCATTCACCATTGCCCAAATTATCTCTGTATTGACTGCAGAAGCCTCTGTGACAGTCCTGTAATGGCTAATTACCCAGGATACCTTTGATATTTACTTCATAGTAGTTTAGAAGAGTTTAAAAAAAGAGAACGAATTGGAGCAAAAACATACCAGTTAAAGTTATACTGTTACATGTTCCATAACAATATATGCTTTAGCCTACTCAAGAATATGCTCCATGGCTAATTAAATCCAGGCTGTTCTTTTAAAATGGACAGATTTCCAGCAAAATAGATAAGGAGGAAACGTGAAGATTCCTGACAATGATAAATCATGGACAATAGAAGGAGCTATTAGCCAGGAGAGAATTGTATGTACAACATTCTTGAAAAAAAGATGATAAGCAGCCATTTGCCTGCTTTATATGTTGCTGAAAAAATAACATGTTCTGCTTAGCAGATAACAAAGAGTGGCATGGGTAGTGATGCTGAATACGTATATAGCTATCTTGTAAAACTGCCTATACAGAGGTATGAAAGCAGAGATCTCCTTTCCCCTGTGCTATCAGTTAGTGCATTTTGAAAAATACGGTTTATGCAAAGCAGTAATATATCAAGAAAAGGGGTGAAAGAAGATTGGGTATAAAAATTTCATTTTAGTGAAGATGAGGTCCTTAATGACAACTCAGGTGAAAAACTATATCAAATCTCTGCTTTTTAGGGATGTGTCTCTCCTCATGACTCAGCCCAGGTCCAGACTGGAAAAGCACAGGTCAGCCTTTTCCCCCGAGTTTCAAACAATTCAAAAATTACCTAAGATCTACAACAATAGGTTGTTCCCATGAAGTAAGTGATGACCTTCCCATTGGCTTCAGTGGAGAAAGGATTTACTTTCCAGAACCAAACCTTCCAGTTCAGGCATACACGCCAAGTATACTAAACTGCAAAATGCCACCCCAGTACCTTCTGCGGTGGGGAACAGCTGATTCAGCCCAAACACCGAATTGGAATTAGGTGACCCAAACACACCTGCCTGATACTGCCTTAGTGATAACAGGGTACAGAACAGAAAAGAGAAAGATCACACTTCTGTTCATGTGTTCATCTTGCATATTATTCATGCTTGTTACCTCAGTGTAAATAATGTATTTGTTAGAAGGTGATGAATTATTGACTAGAACATTTGGATATCACCTCAGATAAAAATAATAGGTAACGGACTCCCTTTGTAACTCAGAACCGAACAGTCAAACCCTAGTGAATTAAATACTTAGAGAACATTGCCATTATCTTGTTAGTCAGATCCTTCAAAGAGCTTACATTTTTTGCGCGTATATCTGTTATAAGAAGTCATTCACTAAAATAGACCGATTAATGAAAAAAATGACAAATATAATGTTTGCCATTTAAAATATAAGGAATACCCATTCATCTTATTAGGGTAGAGAATCACGTGCTGTTATTTACATTTCTTATTACAATGGCACAATTTTACAATTAGAGTTCTGCTACTGTTGCTTACATTTCAAAATTTTTTCTTTTTATGACTCAATTAAAATTTCCTTACCTATCATTATTAGCAGAAGTATGTCTGTCAATCTGCTACAATACCTGTAAAATTAAAGAACAAGAATTCAATATTTGTACTGGCGAAACTAACCACAGACAATCATGGGAAAATATTCTCTACCTCTTTGCATAGTTATGGTACTGCAAATGGAAAGGCAACATATTAAATATGGAGCATATTTCCATAAGATAGAAACATCTTTCGAGTCCCATTGCTCAAGCTGCTGGAGGCTCAAACACAATTGCATGCAGGCAAATTAAATTACCAGTTCTTGCAGTGTGAACTAGATCCTGACTGCTGCAAAATCTTGCAAAATTGAGTTTGTTACAAGGCAGGACCTTGGTAGTGCAGTCCCACCAATTCTGTGCAGCAAGCTGTGTGTCAGCTGAGGACCTGCCCTGACAACACCTATTTAAACCTTATAAAAAGCATTAGAAAGGTTTGGTCAGAATGAAACAGCCTAATCCAAATAACCAGTTGTGTTGATTTTAATTTTAATTTTGCAGCATGTCAATACCTTGAAGTATTGTGGGAGCTGAGTGTATAAATAAAATCTATCAGGGAAATGACAAATAAAAATTCAAGTACTTTCTTCTGCTGGAAATATGCACTTGTGCTCATGGACTCCATTCAAGCTGAGTGGTCAGGAACACTCATTTCAGATATTTGCTCTTTCAGCTAACTAAACAGAACGGGGTGATGCTGGAAGTATACAAAACCCCAAGAATATTTAACGCCAATATATGGTGACAGGATTTGCAGTGCCTTAGATTTCAGCTTTGAGCTTCCCAATGACTTTTGAACAATCAGAGTGCATGGTACAATGACCAATTACTTAATCTGGGGTCATGTATACCTCATGTGACATTCTGAGATAAGCGTCATTCTTGCAACCTGTCCTTGAACTCAACAAGTAGGAGAAAGACATTGACCGATGGTGTCCTGATGCAGAAATGGAGAGGCTGTGTTTCAAACTGTGAAAGTCTTTTCTGGAAATCTTCTGAAAAGGTTTAAAAAACAAACAAACAAACAAACACCACACAGAAAACCCCAACACAACAAAAAAACCAAGAAAAAACCCAACAAACCAAAACCTAAACGCTCATGTACTTTGCATTTTGTGCAACTCATCAAGTTCTACTGCTGTGGCTGGACAGATCAGTGGGAAAGGGTGGCATATAGCAGCACTCTGCCCATCCTCAGCCCACTTTTGGTCACACATGTGACAGTGAGGTGGTGGAGGTGAGATATCTCCACAGCCTGTACTGCCCCTCATGTTTCAGTACTTCTTACATTTATTCTAAATTACTGTTTAAGATGCTTTAAGATAAGGATTTTATGTTAATATTCCATGCCTGCAGTCCTAGGGAAAAAGAGCTTGATTGACTCACCAGCCAGGTTCCCTGCTTTGACTGAACTTTCCTGATGAATCTGTGCCAAGATTTTCAAGAGACCACATATTTTAAGTTCTTGTACATGAAGCACTTCAGATGAGTTTTGGAGAGAAGATCTATAGCACTTTCTCAGAAGGCTGTATCTAGGACTCCCAAACTCATCTCTCACTTTTCCTTCTTCCTAGTCACTTTTGAAAACCTAGACTTCAAGAAAAGGAACGGTGTGGTCCAGATTTCAGATGCCACAACAGACTATTATGGTCTATTTCATAGTTAATGACATCCATCCAGCATCTTTTCAGTAGTCTCAATCTTGAACAGAATTGTTCTCTAAAAAACCCATCACTCTCCCAACTAGCTGTCAAAGTTGTATTTCTCCCTCTCTTACCTTGCATCCAATTGCAGGTAATGGAGCCAATTGTTTTACCACAGTAATGGAAGGCTGAGAATTGCAATCACATTGCCTTTGCTCCCAAAAGGAGTTTCTGCAAGTCTTCCTGACTGGCTTTGAGGCAATCCATACATTTATGCTCTGATCAATATGGGACTTGAATTGGGACTATCCCATTCATGACTATAAAATAAGGATTGGGATGCATAATGGATTGTACATGGAACAAAACTACTTAACGTCTCCAGTGACTTTTGTTTTGGGAATACACAAAATAGATAGGGAAAATGCTTTCTAGAGGAGAGGGGGCCCAAGCTCTGCAGAGAAAGCATCATGCCCTGGTCACATCCCATGGTAATGGCTGCAGGGGAGCTGTATGACAGATCTTTTACGCCTTCCATGGAAAAGAGCCAGAACATGAACTGCAGACCTTGATTTCAACTCTACACTAACGCAGGAATTCGGAAATGTTAATTTTAATCAAAACTTCCTTTACTATGCAGGAAATATGTTATTCACCTAGGACTTAAAGTTTCACTGCAATTTTGTTTTAATACCTTAAATTAAGTACTTGGCAGGGGATGGCAAAATATGCATTTTGCACAAGTATGCAATATTTCCTAGGATTCAAATTCTGACAGTTTTTGCTATTCATAATTTCTTAAGACTTTTTTCCCCCAATATATAAAAGGTCCTTTTCAATTAACATTGTATTAGTTATG